>NW_028324311.1:3696046-3963546 GCF_058129835.1 Hydra viridissima
ATATATATATATATATATATAAAACTTTTTGTTACAGTAACATTTATAACAAAATATTATCTTCAGCTTTGATTTATGGAAATGAAAATAAAACAACTATTTTAAAAACAGTATATAAACAGGATAGACATTTGCTTATATTTGTATCAAAAGCAATATTTACACTTTTTGTACCAATTCACTTGATGACAATTTCAGTTTGCTTGTAACTTCATTGTTTGCTTTCGAGAAGTCAATGGTATTTTCAACTACTGGAAAGTTAGTTGCCTCTTTGCTTAAACATGGAGTTGATATTGGTTTCAGAATTTCTATAATTTATTAAGGAAATGAATGTTTATTTTATCACAATATTGTTTTTAATTTTAATGAAAATAGTTAACCTGATATTTTTGGAATCAAGTTCATTCTACTTTGGTTATCAGAACTCATTAAATGATGTCTTTTAAATTCTTTTAGTTCCTTGTCACTAACTTCCACATCATCATCACTATCACAAAATGCCATTGTCATCTTTCTCCTTTAATATATATTTCTAAATAAACTTTAATTGCATCCTATGGATAATTTATAATTTTACAGGACTAGACAAGAAAGTGAAAACTTTTCTTTTTTTAGAAAAACATATTTTAGGGAGCTTTACTTATGCTTTGTTCTTCTCTTCTCTTCTGTGTCAGTTTCAATGTTTGAAGTGTCTGCTGCCTTTTCCAAGTGTGTTCGAGCTTCTTCATAGAAATCTATACACAGATATACTCTCAACATACAGTACACAATATTAAGGTCTAGCTCAAATATTTTACCTGGTGGTAATAGTTAATTCCAACCTGTGGTGTATAAAACCCTAGCAGGATATATCTGCCAATCAGAGGTTGGTGCCTGCAAACTAGTGACAGCCTTTCGAATTGCAGAGGAACTTTTAAATGGGGGCCAGAAGCATTTCCCATCATTTTTCATCCAACCTTTGGCTATCACTTCCACTTCTTTAATATTTCCGTTTGTAAATTCAACAATGGCAAATGACATTTCAATAGTCTTCTATTTGATGCCATTTGATTCCAAACAAAGTTATATAAGAAAAAAGTTATGCAAAATATACAATAAGAAACACTACACTAAAGACTAGCTACAACAATTTCATTAAGAACTTTATATCTTCAGATAGCAGATTATATATATATATATATATATATATATATATATATATATATATATATATATATATATATATATATATATAAAATATATATATATATATAAAAAATATATATCTGGTATCAATCTGAAGAAAAATACTGTTCAACATATATATATATATATATAAAATATATATCTGGTATCAATCCGAAGAAAAATACTGTTCAACATATATATATATATAAAATATATATCTGGTATCAATCTGAAGAAAAATACTGTTCAACTATATATAATGTAGACATTTACAACAGAAGCAAAGATTGTTTCAGCAATAAAAAAAAAATGTCTGTTTTTAATACAAGCAATTATTGATCACAGGCAATATCACAATGTCTCAGCACAAAAAAAGCATAACCACCTTTTTGAATAGGTATCATCAAGCCTTTATTAAAAAGTTCATTTTTATTTACATGTATTGTTTTTAAGTTGGTTAATGAATCTTCATAACAAACATCTAAATCTGATGTCTCAAAATAATCTTGGAAAAATTTTCTAATTGAACAAGGATTTAGTGCTTTACATTTTACAAGATCTACCAAAACCTCCTCTACTAAAACAAACCCCTTGTCTTGAATAAAATAGACTCTGTCTCGCACATTTGATTTAATCTTGTCATTTGCCATTCTGAAAGGAACTTCTTTACCATTCCTTTCTTTAAGAAAAATATCTAACTTTTTTCTCTTATCCAGTTGTTTAACTATCTGGGTAACTGTCTGATGTGATTTTTGTACCATTCTTTTCATTTGACCTAAAAAGCTTTCAAATGGGAAAGATGATAGATGATTAAGACTCTCCCCAAAGTTAACACAGTCATCAGCTAAATGAATCATGCTATGAACATTGTATGTCACAAAGATTTCCCCATACAAAACTTGCACTTCTCTAACAAACCAACTAAGTAATTGTTTAGCGTAGGCCACTAATACTTTATTTTGCACCATTCTATCAGAAAGCAGTATGTGCATAGAAATTGAGAGGGAAATGAATAAGTCATAATTACTTTTATTTACTTTTCCTTTTAACACAACAGGTCCAGCATAGAGAAGAAAGAATCGAAACTCTGTTGCTTTCCATTTATCAAGTTCATTTAAAGACCGTGGTCTACGCTGAAAATTGGATGGTGTATAACTTCGTATATTTATCAGTTCATTTGAAATATTGTCTTTAACAGATTGACTTATTCTAATGCATCTAGGGCCTTTACACCAGTTCATTATAAGTTTTTTAACCACCCCAAGACATATAAGGTGCATATAGTCTAGTGGGAATCCAGTTATCATTGGGAAATTTAACTGTACAAGTGGAGAAAGATTCTCAAGTTGGTGACCTTTGTATAAATTATTTTTAAAATCCACATCAGTACGAAGAGAAGCAGTTGTTTCCAATAATCTTACACCATGCTTTTGTGTGCCAACTACCGTGCATCTTTCGCAGCTATGGTAGCCACTATGCCCTATAATGCATTTTACAAATGCTCTTGCAGGTGCATCACAAATAAAAGCTTTAATAGTCACGTACAGCTGTTTATATCCATTACTTTGCAAGTCTTTCATTTCAAGAATAAAATCACTAAGGTAATCATCTAAACATGTTGGTTTTCCCTGACCATACCAAATTGCAACAGCATATGGTCCTTTCCTATTAATTGTAATTAATATAGGCCAAATTGAAGTCTTTTTACTATTGTATATAGGTGCACCATCAATATTTACAATTATATCAAGCTTTTCTGCAATTTTAACTGATAGACATAAAATACTCAATAGCATTCTTAACACCAAGTTATACATAATCACCTCCACTAACACAAACTACATCAACTTTTTGAAGAGACTTTTGTAATGTCTGTCTGCATCTTGGTAGAAATGGAGGAAATTTGCTTAAGTGATTTAAAAGAGCATTTAAAGCATCATCTTTTATGTGGTATTTTAATGACCACTCATATAAAAAATCTTTTGTTGAAGTTTGAGGATCAATATATCTGTACAAACTATCTGTATCTGCAATATCATCAGCATCACTATAACTTGATTCCGATTTACTTAAGTAATCTTCAATTTCACTTTTTGAAGAGGTGATTGAAGATATTTCTTTATCACTGCTCACATCTTCAGATACATCAGAAATATTTTTATTGGTTGAAGATAGAGGCTCACAGTTCTCTTGTCCAATATCACACTCTTCAAGATAATATTTAATTCTTTTTTCTGAATCTCTTTTCTCTTTCATATAACCTCTCATGTATAGGCTTCTGTCACGTTTTGGCATTTTTATCTTATTTTCCACTAACCTTGAAAGAGTAACTTAAAAGAAATCTACAGATGAATGATTTTTATAGCTGGTATTATATATCCATTTATTTTTCTTTTTCAATTGGTCAATATATTTGAATTGTTTGTTAAAGCTAATTTAAATGGTGCAGTAGAGAAATGAAAGAGTGGATGAAAGTATGTTTTTATCTGCATTCATCTAACTTTTTAAACATGTTTGGAAAATCAAATTAGGAATTTAGCGTTTGAACACTTTATAAATATAACTCATACAACAAAAAAATTATCTAAATGTGCTTGTGACTGCAAGTGCTTAAAACATATATTTTTCATAAAACAAAAGCTTACATTGATATTTTATCATACCATATTTTTAAACATAACTTTTAAATTTGTCCTTAAGGACAATAGCAATTGCTTACATATTTTGCCATCAACATTTAAAACACTGAAAAAAATCCAATAAAATTTTCTAAAGGGTAGCTTTGTATACAAAGCTTAAACTTAAAGAGATGGACGACTTACTATAGTAAGTTGTCCATTTGTTTAAGTAAACGGCACCTAGATTTAAGACGCAACAAAATTTTTCTTTTTCAAGACCTCAACTGTAAATCAATGAACGGAAAGTGTTTATAAGTAAACATTGATTTGTTGTTGATAAAATTGCCGTTGAATAAACATCCGTTTACAGTTGATCTCTGTTGATCGCGAATATAAACACAAAGTCTACGTTGATCAACATCCAATCAACGCTTCATTTTTTTGAGGGAATGGATTGCTGCAAGAAGATTATTTAACGAACGGTTACATGCTGAAATCCAAGGTCATGTTTCAGAAGATAATCCTTTCTATAATGTTGGAATGGAAGAAGCTCCTGCACTTATGACTTCCCATTCTGGTCCAACTCCCAGAGCTTGTTGGTGCGGATGTGCAGGAAATTTGGAGAGCAAATAAATACAAATTTCCTCTCCTTGCTCAAGCTGCTAAAAAATGCCTATATGCACCTGCTACCTCAGCATCTTCAGAAAGACCCTTTAGTGCCGGTGGTGGATTTGTCTCTTATAAAATAACAAAACTGCAGCCTGAACAAGTTGAAAAATTGTCGTACATTCAGCAAAACTACCCTAAGGTCCAGATCAAAATATGTCTTCTAACCAGTCAGAATGAAAAAGAAAAATTGTTTGAAGAGGCTTCTACCAATGACTCTCAGAATTCAGCTGCTTCAAGTCAGCGATCTCCCACTTTAACTCCTACATCAGCAATTGAAATTGATGACTAACTTAAATTTGTTAAATGCCTTAGTGACGTAATTGATCTATTTCACTGCTTAGAGTTTATAAAATTTTCCATATAGTGATTTTGTGATTTCAATAAACCTTGTCTTTGAGATTAAATTTTAATCTTTTTCTTATATTAAGTCACAAGCACTAATCTTAACATGTTTATCATGTCAAGTCAACAATTTATCAATTAAAACATTGTTATTTTTTCGTAAAAAGAAGTTTCGATACGCAGACCCTTAGTAATAATCCCAGCTAAACCAAATTTGTGTGATGTTTTAAACGTGAATGAACTTTCATAACGAATTGGTTACATTCCTTAATAATCAAAGATTTCCGTTAACAACGGCTTTAAAGGTTGGTGATAGGTTTAACTCTTTAAAAGAGTTAGAGGAGGCCATTAAGAACTATGAAGTAATATATAGCGTGTTTCTTTATATAAAGGAGAAAGTAGATCCATTGCATCTGCATCAAATAAAGGCATTAAGCGAACCTTAAACGACGATTTGCTGTTTTAAAGCATGCGTTATGCATGTTACCATGAAGAGAAAAATTTTAAAAGTCGATCAAAAGGAGAGCGTCCAAATCAAAGGTATATGTTATTTAAAAAAATCTTAAGTGCAAGTATAATACAGGGTGCGTAAAAAGTTCCCGCACTCCTCTGGCAACAACGTTATTTCCCTTATTTTAAAGCATACCATTTATTTTTCTGCATTATTTATGCTCTTCTCTAATCTTTGAATATGTTTTATTATTGAAGTTTTTAGGTTCCATGACGAAATCAAGAGATTTGCAGCCGGCAATCGAGAGGCTAGCTAAAGAGAAAAAGAAAGCATTGGAGATCGCTCGTCTTCTGTACGTTCCGCGGCGTACGGTTTACGATTGCTTGAAGCGACTTGAAGAAACTGGTTCCATGATGATCGTCGACGTTCAGGAAGACCAAAAACTGCAACTTCGGGTAAAATCGTCAAAAAATCCGCGACAAGATTCGGTACAACCCAAAACGATCGGTGAGACAAATGGCCAAGGATGAAGGGATTTCGGAAGGTTCAGTTCGGCAAATCGTTCACATAAAGCTCGGAAAATACTCGTACAAAATTCAACAAGCTCACGGACTTACAGATCGGATGAAAGCCACTCGTTTGGCCCGTTGCAAGGAGCTTCTCAAGGGATTCAAGAAACCAGCGGACGCCTCGACGATCCTCTTCACGGACGAGTGTCTCTTCACTGTCGAACAGTTCGAGAACCATCAGAATGACAGGATAATCGCTGGAAACGTTCAAGAAGCACACCAAAAAGGTCGTTTTGCTTCAAAGACAGCTCACCCCCAAGCAGTGATGGTTTTCGGAGCGATTACAGGAGACGGCAAGATGCCATTAGTTTTTGTCGATCAAGGAGTGAAAATCAGAGCTCAAAATTACCTGGATGATATTTTGACGACAGAGGTATTAACTTGGACCAATTCACACTTCGGACAGCAGTGTCAGACGTTTCAACAGGATTCCGCCCCAGCCCACAAAGCAACGGTCGTCCAGGATTGGTGCAAAGCCAATTTTCCGGGTTTCATCACATGAGAAGAGTGGCCTCCAAACAGCCTGAATCTTAATCCCCTCGACTATTCCATTTGGGGAATTATGAAGGCCAAGGTTGGAGCTGTTCGTCATCCAAATTTGAACTCTCTACGGTAAGCACTCGAAAAAGAATGGGCCACTCTTGACGATGATATGGTGTCCGCCGCGGTTGAAGCATTCCCCAAGCGCCTCAGGGCGTGTATCAAGGCGAAAGGAGGACTTTTTGAGATCTGACTTGTTTTTGTTGTTTAGTATGTTTTCAAGAATAAATGTTTAAACTTTAAACTGGCTAATGTTTAAACTTTAAACTGGCTAATGTTTAAACTTTAAACTTGCACATTATGTTTTTACGTCGTAAATACCGAGTGCGGAAACTTTTTACGCACCCTGTATATACTATCTTACATATGTTAAAGCAATCAGATAATAGAATGTGGACAGGTTCAAAAATGAAGCTTAAATTTGAAAAAATAATTTAATTCTGCTAAATATTTAATTGTTTTTTTTTGTTTTTTTTTTATTTATTTTTATTTATTATTTTTATTTTTTTAACCTATGCAAAAAGTATTGAAGCTGCATTTTGATTCGGTAATTTTATTTTTAAAACTGAGCAATAAATGAAATAAATCATTTATTTTGTGTTTTCCTTTAAAATTATATGCAAAAAAAAATGTTTGCAACCAGCTTTCTGTTTTTTGGCTCGATTGCGTGATAGCAAGGCCTGGGGTATAGATGGCCTTGAATTTTACTTACAAAGCAATTTTTGGTAGAGGCATGCTAAGTTAAAATATTTTTTTGATGTTTATTTTTGAAAAACAAGAAATCACGAAGAGTAAAAAGTAATAGTGCTTTAAAACTGTGTTCTGCGATAATGTGAACTTTTTAGGTGTATTTTGTAAGTCTTTAGTCTATAAAAAGTTTTTAATTACTGTGTTTATTAGTGCTTAAATTCAGAGTATAAACTGTTACATTTATAATTTGTGTTCTGTATTTCTTTTTTAAAGTTCAGAATTCATCTATTTATATTTTTTTCATCAACCTTTAGATTTTCTGTTCAATGTATCCAGATTTTAACATGAAAGGATCATGAATTTGCTTTTGGAAACCATTAAAAAAATCCACATATTTAAGAAGTACCTATAATTGAATTGGAGTTTGAAAATACTCTAACAAACTTCATAATTTTTTTTTTTTACAAGAGATGATGAATTTAAATCCTAATTCCTTCTGTCCTTATTTTTTCAGTTTTGTTGCGGTGTTTGCTGAAAGGAGGACCTAATGATGTTACAGTTGTTACACCTGCTGATACTGTAAATCTTAATTTAGGTGCTAAGGATCTTCCGTCATCTCTAATTAATGAGATAGTAATTTTTGAAATTCTAAAGCCATTTCTTACAGCACAAGCGTGGAAGATTTTAAGAGCTTCTATTTTATAACGCAAAAAAAAAAGAAAACCTGGAACTGTCCAATTTGTATTCTCAACGCCCCTACAGAATCAATTGAGTGTAGCAGTTGCCTTGAATGGCATCACTTTAATTGTGTCAAGGTAACATCTATGATAAATAAAAATTGGTACTGTGGCACATGCCTGCTGAATCCTGAATCTTGAAATTTATTGGTACTGAAACTAGGTTATTGTTAAATTCAACAATAAACTTCATTTCTTAACATGTTTATTATTAACACTAACTGTAATATTAAAAACAGTTTTTAAAACTTATGTATATTTATAATTACTATTTATAAAATATCTACGGAATAATTAATACCTTTTCAATGTAGTTGTTTTATCTCAATAAGGTTTAAGTAGTTTTAGTAGTTAGTTTAGGCTTTTGGTAGAGGCCTAATGGGCAAATTTTGAATATAATATGCAGGGTGCAATGAATGAAGGACTTTAGACTTCTGGAATGCGCTTAAGTCGTGGTAAAGTCTTGCTAAGTCAATGCATGCTTAAAAAAGTATAATAATATAGTTCAGAGAGCCGGATTCGTTGAACCTCATTGCTACGTCAAAATGTATTTTTTTCAATAAGCTTTCCTCGTAATAGTAGCAAAACTTAGCAGTTGATCGAATTTGCATAAAGTAATAAAATATATCAGCAATATAGTATACATATGCTGACTATTCACTAAGATTTTTTTAAAAATGAATCCAAAAATACTTTCACAAATATTATCGAAAGTTTGACAATAGTAAGACTGAAAACTTTGTTTTCTTTGACGAAAGAAAATATTATTGCAGCCCTTAAGAAATTTATTTTTGCTATAACTAATTTTTTATAATAAGTAATTTAATAAAGAAATTACAAATATTATTTTCAGGATATACTCCTACTCAGTCGATGTAGCAGCACTCCGTTATATGTTCTCCCTGAATCAGTCGATCTATGTACTAAAGCTTCCATCCCTATCCTAATCTCCACGCTTTATTCCTTCATTTTTACCCGTTGTTAATTTTGCATTACAGCAATCTGTATTTCGGCATTTCACCCGTGACCGTTACAGTACTATAAAACTGGAAATTGTTTTATGGCTTCAGTATTTAGATGTATATGAATATATTATTTGTATACAGTATATATCCATCCATCGCCAAATGTTTTTCTTAATTCTCGTTAAATTGGCCTAAGTTTATTTTATAAGTAATATTACAATCATTAAGATGCTCTAAGAAGTCCTAATGATCTTTTCACAGACCACCGCCCCATACAGAAGAGAATTTAATAGATTAGCTCTCCATTTCCAACCTTATCGAAAGAGTTTTTGTGCCAAGCCATGAAGCGAACCCAAGGCTTTGTGGTCGCAGTCCAAATGCTTGACCTCTATGCTATTGTTGCCTACTACGCTACGTTCATTGCTAAAATTCAGATCAGAAAGTTTGAACTTAATCTAATGTTTTTTTTATTAGTAATTCACCAAAATTTTTCTATATGTCCAAAAGTTTCGAATAACCTTTATCTTTATTTTGCTAGGAACAGGCCTAAACATTTCTACTGCGCCCTAATGTTTGGACGTATCTTAAACATTTTCTGTTTGTATTACGTCTAATCCTTCCTACCGCCTCCGAAAGTTTGCACATCTTCGACTTTTTTTGTTAGGAATACATTTAGATATATCCGTAGCCACTGCGGATTATTTATGTACTTTCAACTTCAGATTAGACCACTTTTCATTGATTTACATAACATATATGAGCATATTTTGTTTGTTGATAACGCATTTATGATTGTACAGGGTTTAAATAATAAGTTAGATTTGCCCTAGTGAGAATTAGAAGAGGACAATCATTAACTCAGCCAATATGGTGAAAAAATATTACAATTTTGACAAACAGCTTTGACAAATTAGTGTGAATACTTATATTAGAATTAAGTGTAAAGCAAATGTAAAAAAATAATAATACAATATCTATTACATATCCCTTTTCTTTAAGCTACTTTTAAATCACCATAATGTAAGTCTTCTATTTGCATGTTCATATTATACTTAAATATTTCATTGAGAAAGTCACAAGTTCTTCATCCTTTAAGTCGGAAAATCAAGTGATCGAAGTTCGCGATTGGAAGGCATAATGAATTAGGGGAAAATAAACTTTGTGCTAGTGCTTTTTTCTGCATAAATATTGCATTTATTAGTTTATTTTTAGCATTACGGAATCTATTTATGAGTATTTTGAAAATCTAGATACAACGTCTAAAGAAAGATATAACGAAAAGTTGACATTACTTGGTAGCACTTTTTAAATAATCTGAAGTTACATTTTTTTTAAAGCATTTTCTATTAATTTTTAAAAGATTATGAACAATAAGGGAATATATTTGATAATATTAAGCATAATTAGTATTTTATCTTTTACAACTTATAATCATAATTAATAATCATGTATGTTATATATGACTTGTACTAAATCATACATAACTTATTTGATTTTGTCAAATTATTGTTAAAAGGTTAATTAACGGTTTAATAAAAGCAAAGTTCTTTAAACTATAAGTTCTGAATAAACATTTACTTTACTTTTTTTTAACTAAATATTTAATATTATAATAGAGTATTCAAGCCTAATTTTTTTTATAAGATTTAGTGTTTAATATTTTATAAATCTTATAAGAAAAATTTAAAAAAACCTTTTATTTTTCAAAGCATGCTTGACTACTTGATTTTACTGTTTACTCTTACTGTTTTTTCAGGTTTAAGTCAATATCCTTACAAGTTTCCAGCAGACAATTGGATTGACAACCCTAATGAATGACCAAAACTGCTTTATCATCATTTTTATCACTACCTTATCAAGACTCCGTGTAAGTTGGTCTTAACATTTAAAGTTTGATCGATTCTTAAGGTTTCATGATTTTATGTGGTTTTTTATTTTTTATATCATGGGCGTTTATTCCCCAGAGGCGATGGAAAATTTTAAATCACTGGATGCCTAGAAATTTTTTTATTTTAGGCTGGGTTAGAACAACTGATCATTTCAAATAAGAAAGTGGTGTGTATGTTATGCGTGCTGATGTGAGACCATCTAATTGGACTACTGATGAATCTCACAAGCCATGGCTAGCTCTTAAATAAGATGGAACTGTCTTGGCAGGTCATTGCAATTGTATGGCTGGGTAAGTAGTTCATAATTTATACAAGGGCGGATCTAGGGGGTATCCTATAATGTCCAGAATTCACCCATAATATTTTAACGAATTCTGAATAAATCCGTTTCGTTATGAAAAACTCTAAATTTAAGTTTATAGTGTAATAATATTTATAAATGAGTTGGATGACCTTAGGCCATAGGACATTTAACAGAAGGAGTAAAAAGTCCTATGGCTTACCTTCTGGTTGGTGCACTTCGTTAAATAAATCAGACAAATAATAAATGTCTGGTTTATCAACAGAATATCAAAGGCAACAATTTATTCATTTTTTTTAGATGGATATTTTAGAGTTATGTCAAGTAAGTAATAATAAAACAGTGATGCCGCTTTGATGACGAATTGCCATTTATTGTCGGCAACAGTCCGCCGCCTCCCTTTATCCTCTTCCCCCCACCCGCAGGCTAAAGGATTTTGCAAACAAATAATCATAACCCATAAAAAATACTGCATCCGGCCCTGTTCTATATATTTTAGTTAACACATACTTACACACACACACAGACACACACACATACATATACATACACAAACACATATATAATACTTCTGATATTTCAAAATTTTTAAAGTCTAAGTGAAACAAGCTCTCATGTTGGGGCTGTGTTATATAGTAATGAAGCTGCAGTACACATTGGTTTAACATCATCCACTCCAACTGAGTTAACATGTATATGGAATCAAACATTTGTAAGAAATTTCACAGGTTGTCCTGTTGCCAAAATTAACATTTATTCAGATGCAGCAAAACAAAAGTTAAACAAAGTTTTATTGCCAACATTAAATAGTAATATTCCAACATATAATTCTAAATTGAACTTTTTGAAAGAAATTGAATCTGTGCAACCAAAAAGTGTTGGCTTGAGTTTTTTTAGCAATTTTAATAGAAAATTTATTTGCAAAGAAGTAAAACTGTCAGGGCTGTGGAGTCGGAGTCGGAGTCTTGGAGTCGGAGCTCATTTTGGCTGGAGTCGGAGTCGGAAAAATTGTACCGACTCCGACTCCGGTTTAAAGAAAATCTTTCAAAGTTTCATAATTTTCATAAGGATTTTATAGATGCTACAAAACTACAAGTCCTAAGATGGTCTGAAAGCTGTAGGATATCCAGACACAATGGGAATTGTAGTTTGCAACAACTGGAGGACAAGGAGTCTGACATGTTATTTTAAGGCCTTTAAAACAGTGATAAGCAATAGGGTATTTTGCTGCTTATTACTGAGACTCATATATCACCTCCCTTGCGCTCTCCTCTACCTTCCCTTAAACTATATAACTTCATAATCCCCTAACTCCCGATTTAAATTGTCTGGCACTGTGCTACATATTCTTAGTAGAAAGCTTGGCGTGCCACCACCAAGCACCAAAGAGTTGCTCCACAAACAGAAAGACTGTAAGTATTCAATTAACTTTGTTTCTCTGGAGAGAGAGAATATTAGAAAATTAGTGATTGAAGAAACTGTTAAAGAAAAACAAGAACTTAATGAATGTCTCAAGGGACGCTTTGTGTTTCTTAACAGAGCGAACTATTTTGCAAACAATGTTTAATTCTTTTTTGAAAAAAAATGAAGCAGTTAAAAAGACATTGACAGTAAAAGACGCCAAAATTAATCACACCAGCGAATTTCTCCAGGTCTTAGTAGAAAAGATTCTTAAAGAATATGGACTTAAAGAAGAACTAGTTCTTTCATGTTTGAAATATTGTCCAACTGACAATATTTCAAACATGATTTTGACAAATTCATAATGTTATTGGCGACTGCATAAGAGTTTATTGCATAACAAGAGTTCAGAAAAGTTGTTTGTTCAGAAATTGTTTTCTTATAAATATCGTTTAAAGCACTAAGTGGTTGGATTATTTGTATCATAGTGATGAAATAGCCAATGTTAATATTTTACTACAGTTATTTGTAGTTACAAACAAATAACTGTAGTAAAACAAACATCTATTTGTTGTTACAAATTGGTTACTTATGAAGGAGTCGGAGTCGGAAGTCGGGAGTCGGAGTCGGTCCATGATAAAATCAAGGAGTCGGAACAGCAGCTTACCGACTCCACAGCCCTGAAAACTGTAGACACTACTACCATCGTGAAGACACTTGTATAGTGCTGATACCAATTTAATGTTAGAAGAAAACCATGAAGTGTAAACTACCCAGGTGACTCTTAGTCAAGCGGATGTTGTTTACATTGAGGAAGCAACAAGAACACAATATTATTATTCAACGTGGTTTGACCAACGAACAGGGAGAATAACTGGATCTGTAATTGGTCAAGCATACCATGCATCATTTGAAAACTCTAATGCCAATTTAGTGAAGAGAGTGAAGTTAGAACTCCAGCTATAATGTGGGGTAAGAAAACATGAAAAAGAAGTCATTGAATTCTTCAGAAATATCTGCTCTGGATACCCTTGTCAAGAAAAAGTACAGAATTATATTATTCCCATTCATGAAGATTTTCAACTGGAATCTATAGGTTTTTGTGAGTTCAAAAACAAACCTTGGTATGGAGCTTCACTAGATGGTGAAATGTTTTGCTTTTGCTGTGGCTATAGTTTACTTGAGGTAAAGTGTCCTCATACCCTACAGGATAAGTCACTTTACGAAAAAATCGAAGGTGGTAAGTTTTACTTTGGAAGAGAGGAAAATGGTTACTTTCTAAGAAAGAGTAATAATTATTACTTTCAAGATGAACATAAAACATTGTTTTGTCATTTTCTGGTATGGACAACTGAATGTGTAATTCTTAATGTTGAAAAGGATGACTCTCTCCTCTCCTTAACATTATTTATGAAAAATGTGATTCTTTTTGGAAAAAAAAAATTTTTGGCCCGTATTGATTACTAGGAATCTAGAAAGTTGCATACCGTCGGCTCCGGAAAGCCATACCCCTAACGAAGTTGAAAAAGTGACAAACTGTATTGAAAATTATGAGTTTCCTGGAGAATTAGACTATGGTTGGGTGCGGTAAATGTCATAACTAGTATCACCCGATTTGTATTGGTTTGAAACGACTGCCGAAGGGTGAAACATGGTACTGCAAACAATTCATAAACTTGAATAGACAAAAAAGTAACAATATCATTTTAAATTTGTCTCAGTTTAAGAGAAAAAATATTATTTTTACCAATGATATTTACCCATTGACGAAAAATCTTTTCCAAAAACGAAAAAAATACAATATTTTAATATTCCTAATATCATAAATGCAGGCCCTATCAGAGGGGGAGCCACATGGGCCATATGGCTTGTTGTGACTTAGTGTGATAAGTTATGACTTAGTGTTCTGCTTTTTAGTAGCTTCATTTTTTCTTATATTTTTTAGTTGTACTTCATCAAACAAGATTAAATCAATTTGTTTTGAACTGTTTCTTATCATTTTGTATAAAATTGATATATTGCGCTTTTATACATTGCCTTTTGTACGTTACATTTTGTAACTTTGAGAATAGTAATACTTATTTGTTCTCGTAAATATTTTTTAATTTTTAAACATAATTCGTTTTATAAATTTGTATAAGCTCGATTGATGTACAAATTTATTATATTTTCAAATTTCAATATTATTTCCAGACACTATAACTAAAATGAAGAGAAAACTTGATAGTGGTGCAAGTAAAAGGCGGCGGAGAAAAGAATTGGCCGAAGAAGCATGCACCAACTCAAAGAAAATATATTCGTTTTTAAAAAAATCACAAAACATAATTTAAATTGAACAAGCAAACCAAGCTCAAAGTGTGAGTGACAATGGCAACATTGAAAATATAGTTGCTCCAATTGCAGAAGACCCAACTTTGGACCAACAACTAGCAGGAAATTTAAATATTATAAACCAGGAACGGGTTGAAACCAAAATCTCATTACGGAAAAATGCAGGTAAAATTAAAATTCGAGATATGGAAACAGAGATAACTGATCCGATTCATCAAGGTAATCCGTTCAATTTTATTGACATTGGGATTATCAACAAGAACAATTTTTGTCAAATGAACTCTTTTCTTAAGATTAATTGCTTTGAAATTCCAAATAATATCGTTAAAGACTCTAATCATCATGCATTTCCTTATCGTTTCTTAAACAAAACTCTTGCAAATAGAGAAACATGCAAAAGAGACTGGTTGTGCTGGAGTGTTGAAAAACAAACTTTGTATTGTGCACCATGTTTCCTTTTGAACAAAAATGCTGCAAATGTGTCATTTATCTATAGTTCTGCCGGATGGGGTATCAGTAGAGGTTGGAGAAGATTGAAAGATCGTATTCCGTCGCACAATAGTTCAATTTACCATAAAGAAAACTATGTTGTATGGAAATCTGCTAGTAGAGCAGCATTATATGAAACTTCAGTGGATAATTTACTTTAATCAGAACTCAAGACTGACACTGAATATTGGAAAAAATTATTCCAACATATTTTAGATGTTATTATTTTTCTTTCTGAACGTGGATTAGCACTTTTTGGTTCTAACCAACAAATAGGTGATCGAGCGAATGGAAACTTTTTGGGTATTATTGAGCTTCTTAGCAAATATGACCCACTTTTAGCTGAGCATGTTAAACATGTTCGAGAGTCACAACAGAGTAAGCAGCGAATGCAAGGTCATTATCTTTTAACACGAATTCAGAACGAATTTATTGATATTTGTGGTTCACATGTTCAAACAGCAATCCTCCACGATATTGTGAAAGCAAAATGTTTTTCAATAATAGTTGATGCTACTCCAGATTGTTCGTAAAAGGAGCAAACTACTCTGGTTATTTGTTATGTTAAAATTTTAGATAATTCAAACTTTTCAGTTGAAGAAAGATTTATTTTATTTGACAATTGGAAAAAAACTGGAAGAGAAATCGCTGCTCGAACACTAGAAATATTGAAAACTTTGAAGCTGGATTTCGAAGCCTGCATTGGTCAAGCTTACGACAACGGTGCTAATATGGCTGGA
Organism: Hydra viridissima; assembly: GCF_058129835.1. Taxonomy (NCBI): domain Eukaryota; kingdom Metazoa; phylum Cnidaria; class Hydrozoa; order Anthoathecata; family Hydridae; genus Hydra; species Hydra viridissima. The sequence goes on from NW_028324311.1 coordinate 3,711,946, forward strand.
AAGTATAACGGGATGTAAGCGGTTTTGATACAACAAAATCCAAACTGTTTGTTTTCTAGCTGCGGAAATCACTCATTAAATTTAGTTGGTGTCGATTGCGCTGAAACATGAAAAGAAGCAGTAACGTATTTTGGAACAACTCAGCAAATGTACAATTTATTCAGTAGCAGTCCTCAAAGGTGGGAAATTTTAAAACAACATCTTCCTGTTTCGTTGCATGGAATGTCCAAAACAAGATGGTCAGCACGGATTGATGGTGTTAAACCAGTTGCACAAGTGCTTCATATGAACTTGGGGTGCTACATTTAACAGCCCAGGCTAAAATGGAACTCAATGCTATTCAAAAGTATATTTCCAAATTTGATTGCATTTTGATGTCGCCTATCTGGATGAAGCTACTCACAATGATTCATCAGACAAACCTAATCATCGAGGCACGCCAAGCCACTCTTGATATTGAAAAGGATAACATTGAAAATCTATGTAATGACATTCAAAGGTTGCGTGAACAGTTTAATAAGATTTTAAATGAGTCAAAATTTGTTTCAAAAAATATTGGTGTTTCATGTGAGTTTTTAACTAATCGTCATTTTCCAAGTCAAGATGATGCTGAGTTGTATTTCAAAATCAATGTATATATTGTCATCATTGACTCAATTCAATCTGGCCTCACGCGACAATTTCAGTCATTACAAGAAATTTGTAAACTTTTTGAATTTCTCAAGCAGTTTTAACTAACAACTCTTTAACTACCAAAAGCGGCAGAAAATAAAAAATTATTTATACCATTAAGTTTACCGGTTAAATCTTCCGTAAAATTAGTGTAGTTTTGTAGAAATTCTGTAAAATGTTTTGTTTACGAAAGGTGCATTGTTGTAAACCCTAATTCTTATTTATAAGTTTTAATATTTTAATAACGATTATTAATAAGTGAAATTTTAATGTGAAAACTTTTTAAAAATGGGCAGTTCAGTTTACATAGTTAAAAAATATACTGTATTTAAAATTTTCTTTTTTTAGCAAAATAACATGACTATTATCTTTATGTAAAAAAGGTTGATGTCGCAAATGTAATAAAATAAGAAAAAACATTTGGTATTTTTTGTTAAAATAATATCATAAAGTTTCATAGTTATATGGACTTAGTTCAACTAAATAATAACAACTAACTTAAAATATTTTATTTCTTAAATTTTTTACAATTTAAAAACAGAACACAATTTTTACAGTTAATAGATATTTATAACCTCTTGCAAAGAGTAAACTTTTTTATTGAACGACATTTTTGAAAACGTATTAAAATAAAGCCGCAATATAAATCCAATATCATAAGAAAGTCTATGTAACGCTGCCGGAATATTCCGGCATGGTATTATTTTTATTTTCAAGCGCCGGAAATAGTCGGCACATTTTATTTAGCGGTAGTTAAAGGGTTAAAAATTTGAATGACGAAGATCTTGTATTGGCTGCTCAACATTTTCAGCACAAATATGACAAAGAAATCTCACAAGAACTTGAAAATGAGGTTTTATTTCTTAAAAGAATCTATGGTGCTAATTTTACACTAGACTGCAAACCAAAAAAATTGCTAGAAGAAATACTTGGTTTTGGTCTTTCAGGTGTCTTTCCGAACATTACAAATGCATTATGAATTTTTATCAGCTAGCCTGCATCGACGGCTTCGGGCGAACGCACATTTAATGTTTTAAAGCAGACAAAAAATTATCATCATTCAACTATGGGGCAGGAACGGTTGAATGGACTTGCTATGTTGAATATAAATTGCGATATTGCACGAAAACTAGATTTTTCAAATATAATTGCTGCATTTTCAGAACAAAAAGCAAGAAAAGCGGGCGCTACTGCAGTTTCTCCCTCCCCCCCCCCCCCTTTTTTTTAATTATTATTATTGATTATCATAGAGAATTTAATGCTGATTCGGAAAAATATAAAAACATGGACCTGAAAATCAACGGAAAGTACTCTAATTAAAAGTCAAAGTAGTAAAAAATCCCACTAAAAAATTTTTCAAGATTGTAAACGAAAATTAATTACCGTCACTTTGCGCAATAAATAGACCTGGTGTCTATCAGCATTATTATTATCAGCATTTTAAAATGTTACAATGAAATTGAATCAATTGAAAATTTCAAAGAAAGATCGAATTTAGAACGTGAGAATGTAGACAAATCGGTAAATAATGATCGTATCATACAATGATTAAGACGGCGTAAGGGTTGTATTTTTAAAATTTTAAATTTGAAAACCCTTTAAGAATTAAATTTTGAAAATTTTTCTATTAGGAAAAAATTCAGCAACAAAATTTCTTTATTTAAAAAAAATTTATTTAAAACTGCTAACTTCTTCTCTGAAAGTTGTTTTTTTTTTTTTTACATTTTCATATAACCCCCTTTTTATTATATATATTAAATACGCAAATTCCGACATAAAATTAACACTTTCAAAGAGTGATAAAGTACTAAGCAACATGGCCCTTCGAAGACCGATAATGAACGAATTTGATTCGCTTTCTCTAACAGAAATTGAAGCAAGATTTAAGTATAACTTAGAAGGTACTATTCGCTGGTGCAGAACTCATGGTTTACTGGCCGAAAGCATGAACTGTAGTGTATGTGGCGTTCCGTGCACACAGCAAGTAAAAAACAGCACGATCGATTTAGTAATTTGGAGATGTCCCGTTAAGCGCTGTAAAAGAACTCTTAGTATTAGGAAAGGCAGTTTCTTCGAGAAATCGCATTTACATTTATGGCAGGTTTTCGGCTTGATATACGTTTGGAGAAGAGGCGCAGGTAAAAGTAGAGGGTTCTCATTAAAGGATATCAGGCAAGAACTCAGCATTGAATCTGATCACACCATTGTTGATTGGAATCAATATTGCAGAGACATTTGCGTTGAATATTTCATCAATAACCCTGACCCAATAGGCGGGCCTGGGTGCATTGTTGAAATTGATGAATCCGTTTTTGGCAGAAGAAAGAATCACGTTGGTCGCATAATTCCGCAGCAGTGGATATTTGGTGGTTACGAACCTGCGACCAAGAAAGGTTTCTTTATTCCAGTGCAAAATCGCGATGCTGAAACATTGCATCCAATTATTCAACAGCGGATCCTTCTTGGCACTACTATCTGGAGCGATGTGTGGGCAGCTTATAATGGTTTGCAAGAGCCTTTATATCAACACGGCACAGTTAACCACTCCTACAACTTTGTAGATCCGCAGACCGGAGTGACCAAAAATCACGTTGAAGCTATGTGGTCTAGAGCTAAAGCCAAATTGAAATCTATGATGGGTTCAACTAATCGCGAGATGATTGGAGACTACCTATCAGAATTTATGTGGGCACAAAGATTTAACGAACATCGCTTTTATCATTTTTGGGACCAAGTTGAAACAACATATCTTGTGTGATCAGCATGATTCTTATTGTGTGCATAGAGAACATTACTTGCATTTACAATTTATGCTCTAGTAAAACAAAAAAACGGCTATTTTCATAGCCACAAGTTTGTTTGAGACATTTTTTCAAAGAACTTCGGTTAGGGAGGATGAAGTTGGACAGTTTTTAACATTTACCACTCTAATCAGGAAATTGCAAAGAAAATTAAAAGATCTCCAAAAGTGGTTAATAATTGCTTCAAGATTGGCGTTAATTATGAAGCTTATGAGAGAAGTGGTAGCATATGTAAAATTGATAATCGTACTAAACGAGTTATTGTACGTTGTGCAGCTGCTCAGCACATGACGCTGCTCAAATTCGTGCTGATTTACAATTACCTGTATCTGTTCAACGTGTGAGACAAATCTTACATGAAGATCAAAACACAGTTTGGAAAAAGCCAACAAGATAATGCTACTACCCATAATTCAAAGCTTACAAAATCTTGGTTTAGGGAAAAAAATATTCACGTAATGGAATGGCCCGCACGTAGTCCAGATCTTAACCCAATTAAAAATCTATGGGGATTACTTTCTAGAAAGGTTTATGAGAATGGTAAACAATTTGAAAGCACCTTGGAACTGAAAACTCGTATCAGAGAAGCTTGGAAAGAAATATCTACAGAAACTATCCGAAATCTTGTGAATAGTATGTCAAATCGCATATTTGAAGTCATTAAAAATTCAGGAAGCAATACTAAATACTAAATGAGCGTATGAACAAAATATTTTCTTTATTTTTTGTATATAACATTAATAAGGCTAGTTCAATTTTCACCACAAATTGAATACTTTGAATTTTTTTTCCATTTGTAATTAGTTAATGATACCAATTTACAAAACTTTATAGTTGTAGTAGAAGATAATAAGAAATAAAGTAGAGTTCATAATAGTTTCACTGCAATTTATGTTAAATTAGAACAAAAAATAAAGATGAGGCTAATGCTACTTTCTCCGCTGTATATAACTGTATAAATATCAGAAGCTCTTTTTATTCTTCTTTGACATCTTTGGATCCTCCCAGGTATATTAGGTAAATTTAATTGGAGATGAGGTGAATCTATATTATTGAATAATTTGATTTTAGAGATTTTAGATTGAAATCTTATATTTGTCCATGGAACTTTAGTAGGTATAGCATCAGGGTGTTTTTCAAAATTTTCTTTTGGACCTTTTGAAACAATTAAAGGAGCTTTAAATGTATTAAAATCCGTATTTATTTACCCGATGTAAAATGCAAAGAAACAAAGCTAGGATGATTTTGATTTAGGAGACCAATTTTTGTTGTGGTTTACTCTACCAAATTTATCAACTTTGGCTCGGTGAATAGAGCTCTTTTCTTAAACTTTCTTTTGCTGGAAAACAATTATATCTAAGTTCTGGATTTTTTAATTTATTTGTTTAACAACCAGGAACGCAATAGCTTTTTGGCATGGTTGTCTTTAGTGCTTTGTCAATTGTTTAGCTGTACTGCCTTACTTAGAATCTCAGTCAGTTTTCCCCCGAACCATAATGGTTGCTACTTCCGAGTTTTCGCGTGACGTCAAGGCGACTTGAAGGATAAACATCAGTAGCCAATCACTTTCACCAACCTTGTCTTTATTATGATCACATAATTGTCATTAAAGTAACGCTAACTTTTTCAAACTACTTTTATGTTAACGACTGTTTTCTAAAGATAGTTCTCTAGGGCTTCGGTAATATTTTTCGGGCTTTAAATGCGGGCTTTTAGCCGCTTTGTGCTTTGTTAAAATTAAAACTTAGTAATAGTATAAACCTTGAAAACTATTCCCACCACACATCAGAAAACTGAGCGATACATACTGATAGACCCTTATTTAAGTGTTTATAAAGCTTTCATCTGTACTTATTACATAACGATTCGTTTCTCTAAATTTATTTCTCCATACCACTTCAACCACATCAATTTATTACACAACATTTTTAATTTGTTTTTACGAGCTCTTAAACGTCCATTTCCTTTAACAGTGATTTTGAATTAAGAAGAGTCATCGGTTAATTTTTTTAGAAAAGTAATTCAAGAATGTTATATATTTAACGAAATTACTCGTTGGTTCAAAGAGTTATTATAGATGGAGTGAGAACGAAGTTAAATTATGTCATTTTTCACGGAACAGTCTTAGTTGTAACATAATTTTCAATGACTTTTCGCGTAATTATCATAACTTAAGGTTATCCAATCACATTCCACATTAAAAAGTATATATCCAAAGATATTTCTTTAAAAAAATGGGCGCTACTGCACTTTCGCACCCCCCTTTTTTTATTGCAGATTATGATAGAAAATTTCATGCTGATTCAGAAAAATATAAAAACATAGAGTTGAAAATCAACGGAAAGTGCTCTAATTCGAAGTCAAAGTTGTAAAAAATCTCACTAAAGATCCCTAATATTCGCCATTCTTTAAAAATCTTTTTTAAAACGCTTTCAGTTTTAACGAAAATTAATTACCGTTACATTGCGCAATAAGCAGACCTGGTTTCAATTAGCCTTAACATTATTATTTTAAAGTATTTTAACGAAAGTATTATAACGAAATGAAATTAATGGAAGATTTCAAATATAGGTTAAACGTAGAATGTGAGAATGTAGACAAATTGATGAATAATTATTATTATACTGCTCTATCCCTATCCCTATCCCTATCTCTATCCCTATCCCTATCCCTAACCCTAACCCTAACCCTAATCCTAACTCTAACCGCCTATCCCAACCAGCTTTATTGTGAAATATAAATCGTAGTTATGATAAAATAATTGCGCATGCGTGTACAATATTGCGCTCTGAGTAGCTTATGGCTAGGTAAGAGCGCATACCAAGACACTTCGGAAAAACATACTTTAACGACTTTTGTAACGTAAAAACCATGCTATTAATGTATTGCTTCTATAAGCTAAAAGATCATTAACTTATTATTCTCAAAATGGCGAATATAAGGGTTTTTAGTGGGATTTTTTACAACTTTAACTTCGAATTAGAGCACTTTCCGTTGATTTTCAGGTCCATGTTTTTATATTTTTCTGAATCAGCATAAAATTTTCTATCATAATCTGCAATAAAAAAAGTGGGGTGCGAAAGTGCAGTAGCGCCAAAAAATGTTATGAACGTTTTAAAAAATAAATTAAAAAATAAGATAAAAAGTTTACATGGAAAATGGCTGATATTGAACTGGAATTTGCTTTAAAGAATATAGACATTGACGAAGAACTGGAGATAGATTCATTTTTATTCAATCCAGAAATCGTGAATTCTGAGGATTTAATCAACGAGGATGATATTGCTATAGATTTTATAGTGGAGGAACTTCCTCATATTCCAAAGCTTGTGTTTGTAAGCGATGATAATATTTCTCAATTTGTTTTCGAAGAGGTCTACTTTAGAAATAAATCTTCGTCCACCCTTACTACACTTCCAGTTTGTTGCAGTTTTTGTAGTAAAAAGTATAAAAATCAAAATTTTTTAAAAATTCACGAAGAAAAGTGTAGAAAAGATATGCATGGAGAAAGTAAGTTGTTGATGAAAAAAGTTGCTGATTTTAGTATTTCAGTGTTATTTTAAACTGTTTAAAAATCATTTCATGATTGTTTTTTATTCATTTTTTGTAGCTTTTGTTACATATTTTAATGTAATTAAAACATTACATTAAGTTAATATTTTTTTTGTAGCTTTAACACATCTGTCAATGATTAAAAGATGTAATTAAAGCTACACAAAATGAATACAAAAAAATCATGACTAAGAATTTTAAACAGTTTAAAAATAATGTATATTAGTGAGTTATAATTGCATTTATTTTACAATATACAATTATGCTATTATAATTGCATATTAAATATAATTAATTTTATATTAAAATATTAATGTAACATGTCTGGATGTTAGCCAGCCAGATGGCACTGCATATACCGTTGAATTCCCAATGGGTTTAAAATTCCCAAAATTCAATGACTATTTTTAGTATAATCAATTTTAACAAAAATTGCCAATATTTTGTAGAACAATAACTACAAATATTCCCAATATTTTAAAAACACTTTATAAAAAATAATTCTGGCTTTATAAAATATAATTCTGGCGAACACCCTGCATGTATACTTTTTATATACATTTAATTATATTTTACGTCATGTCATGTTTATTACCAATATCTATTCATTTCTTTATAGCTCCTAAGCTGATAGAATCAGAGTTCAACACACACTCTGAGAACTTTATTACTCGATCTTTAAAGGAAGCATCTGAAGATCCTATGCATAACATTACTGGACCAGGTGTAGAAGTCAAGTTGTTGGCGGAAGAAGTAATGCAAGTGTTATCAAAAGATACATCAAAGCTTAAGGAGTTTGACAGTCTTGCTAAAGCTGAAATTTTTACAATTATAAAACTTAATGGAACCATGTGCCATAACAGAGAAGAAATGTTCAAAAAATTTCTGCATTTATGCTATTTAAAAAAAGCAAAAGATATTTGGAATGATTTCCTATCCCTTAGCAATATTTCTACATCGAAAAAAGCAAACAGTCTATTACTCCAATATATATTTGATAGGTTATTGCAATGGAGTTTAGAGTATCGTGTTAAATGTATAAATTTAGATGTAAATGTCAAGGAAGTTTATAAGCCTCTTGATATTTCTGAAGAAGAGACTATTAGATATATTGCTGGTTATATAATATATGTTCTTAAAGAAAATATAAAGGATAAACGATCACCTCAGGGTAAAGCATTAATTGATTTATTATCATTATGGGGATCAAAGACAGAGCCAAAAGATGAATGTGCAGATATAAATAAATATACAATACACTGGGTTGAAAGAGTTAATAGAGGAGGGCTCATAATAGTAAATGACAGATTTTTGCTTTTTGTTCGTCAAATTGAAATAGATGCTTGTAAAATTATAAACAAAAATTTGCTAATCACTTATTGCGGGGAAAATTTAAGTACTTTAGTTTATAACAATATAATTAAAAGTGAATTAGTCATAGAAAAATGGGAGATGCTAACAATGGACCTTGAAAATGACAGTATAAAAAATGTATTATATGAGAAAATTATTAAAAGGTGGATTAATATCAGAATTAGGGCCTTTGTTAAAACGTGGATTCAGATTATGAGAAGAAGTGAAATAGGGCATAAAATTTCCCGTAAAGGAGAAGTTTCACTACGTAAAAGTTTAAAGTAGGGTGTATTCTATTAGTAGCAGATTTTTTAACCTTTTTTAAATATGTTTTTTCATGTTTCTGAATCATATTTTTTTATCAAAAGTAACATATTTTATTTGTAAGCTCTATTTTTAATTAAGAATAAAAAGAATCGTATAGTTATTAAACTATAAAAAGTATTATATGTAATTGAGTGTTTTTACATCATTGCGTTTCATGTAATATTTTCCTAAAATTGAAGTAATTAAACAGATGTATTTTTTTATATTCAAATATTGATGTTAATTAGTTTAAGATTTTATACCCCATACTTTTTTACTTATTCCCCATACTTAAGTCTGAAGTGGAAATTGTTCTCCCATGTTCCATATATATTTACAAATTCTATATAAGGTCACAGTTCCCTGATACATTTTGTGCACTTTAATGCTAAAAAAAGCGCTTTATTTCTTCAAAAACAAAGTAAAACGAAGAAAGTAAAAACGAATAATATTAATCCCTGTCTAAGCCTATGTGTTATCAATTCTCTTGTGAGTTCTCCCTAAATCAATCGATGTATGTACTGAAGCCTTGTCTATACCTAAATCAGTATGATGTCATCACTTGCGTTTAATGCTGTAAATAACCAACAGAATATCGTTTAGTCCTTTAGAATTCTTCAGTTATGTAATAATTTTTTGAGGGAAAATCTTAGCAATTAAACTAGAGAACTGTTTTAAAGTAATTAAAAAGATTTGTGTGATGCCAAAGTGCTCAATATAGTAAAAATATAGTAAAGAATTTATATATATATTTAAATTCTTGCTCTGCGTATAAGCATTTTATTGTTTCGAATCTTGAATCGAAACAGATCTTTAAGAATTCAATCAGCAATTTAAGGAAATCCAAATTAAGGCTTCATCAAAAATTTATTTGAATAAATTATTTTTTTACAGATTAATTTTTAATATTTATTAAAATGCAGATTAGGCTGTTGCTTTTGGCCCCACTATTTGAGGGGGCTTATTTTAGAATTGATTCTAAAATAAGGCCTAGGGCCCTCGAGGATAAATACGGCCAGTTCCCTCTCGACTACTTTTTTTAAAAAAAAGGAAAGAATACTTTGCTGCCGTTAAGTCCGCCACAAATTGTAATGGCATTTCGAGCTGATGCTCAGAATTTTTTTTTAAAGTAGAAAAAGTCAAAGAACCTTAAAATGATTTCTAAGATTTTAATGAGTTTCTAAAAAATTAATGAGTTCTAAAACCCTTTTTGAACATAAGGAATCTTTTATTTTTTAAAAGGTGCTCTAAGAAGTCCTAATGGTCTTGTCACAGAAGACGAGTTGGCTGTCCGTTTACAAACTTACCAATAACGTTTATGTGCTACGAGCGGGTATCGAACTCGCAACCCTTGGATTACAAGTCTAATGCGCCACGGTTGATTCTGGAATTCCTTTATCAGAACCCTGATTCCAAAACACTATTTTCTCAAAGGGTTTTAGAAAACCTTTTTTGAACTTCATTTTTTTAGGGTTACAGATGGCCTGTACCAATCAAGTATGTTTTGGTATTGTTTTTTCTCTGTAACAGTACTTTTTACTTTTTTAGATCATTTCAAAATAGTAGATTTTTTATTATTATTTTGTATTAATGTCGAAAACGTATTTCTAAGTATTACATTAAATTCATTTGTAGCAGAATATTGTCACTTGTGACCATTTACTATTTCTTTATAATTTAAATTTTTCTTTGTTACTTGAAAATGTTAGCGAAGTAAGGTACTTTAATATAAAAATTACTATTTTCTAGAACCCCAAAGGTTTCCAGAACCCGCTCTCGTTGGGGTTCAAGAGCCCCAAATTTAGTTCAGGGTTCTAATCCATGCTTATACGGATTTCTTTATTTAAGTTTTCTTTTTTTTCCCATAGAGAAATACGCCTAATTAATCATTCAACAAAATTTATTTCCTTTTAGAGCGTTTGGGCAGTTCTCTGTTATCATTGACGTCGATAATTAATTTTTCGCGTATACAGCCTCTAGTATTACCACGCATAACTTTCAGCAGGTCAGATTTGACCACAATAACCTTTCGATTTAGAAGGCCATATTCGTGAGCAGTTGGATTTTCGTTTGCTCCTCCTCGACTACGTATTCGTCCAAAGTGTTCTTCAACTGAATCCTGGTTTAATTTATCGGATAAAAAATAAAGCTCTTGTCCATCAGTTACTCTGCTTAATAAATATGGGACTAGCTCAACAAACGAATGCACTATAAGACAAAATAAAAAAAAAATAAAATATATATATATATATAAATATATAAAATATATACTTTAAAAATCGGGGCCCCAGCTGGAGCCATAATTATTGTGGGCCGCGCGCCTATGCTCCCAAGAGCCAGGCGCTGTATATACTTATGCCATTATGTTATAATAATGATGCTTTGCAAAAAATTGCGATGATTGGGTCCTGGGTATAACAATGCCCCCCCAAAATTATCCCCCTCTACACCAAATTTGAGGCAAACTAGTTTGCAACATTTTTTTACTATTCTCAACTCAATTAGAATTCATCGATAGATTTCAAATTTTATGAAATAATCTCTTAGCATTCAAAAGTTTTTTTTTTTTTTTTGAGTAACACATTTTTTGTGAGTATACTTTCAATGAACAAAAAAACTCAAAATACCAATACCAGTAATCCTGATTCCTTGGATAGTCTGAGAACTCAAACAAAGTTTGGTTTTCATTGCCTTAGGTATCCTTTCATTCGATTCAGCTTGTGCTTTCCACTCATTAATATATTTTAGGTATGTGCTTTGCAACCACTAAAATAGTAGAAAAAATGGCATTAGGAAAATAGAAAAATAAAGATTTTAGAGGATAATTTTTTATTTATTAAGGAATCTTAATATTGGCTTTTCTTTTTCAAAGTTAAACTCATTGGCTAATATTAAATAACACTCATTCTCATTTTTTTGGGAAACTCAACCCTAAACCAAACTAGTCAAGTGCAAAAACCAGAACACAATGATGACAAATTTCAACATTAAGAAAGGTATATTAATTAAAGATAACAATACCTCAAATCTCCAATCATCCACCGCACGATAGGGGTATAGAGCAGGCTTCCTATTCTTTTGACCTTGAAATTTATTGTTTACATTCAGCATATCAAAAAACATATCTGTTAAACGAATGAATTTTTCCAATTCTGATAATTGTTCATTGTTACAATTAGCGATTGCATCAGCTACAGTGCTGCTCAAAACCTTAAAGAATTTGTAACAACTTTTACTAACATATTATTCAGTATAGTGTAACTTCTACTAATGTTCTGAAACCACTACTCATCATTTCTTGAAAGTTCAATTATACATAACATGCGTCATCTCCTGAAAGAAATTTACATTTACTTATATAAAATGAAATTGTGTTACCTGAGCAGCTAAATTTACTCTCATCCGCAATCTAGGTGTTAAAAACATATGGTCATGCGTCAATTTGTGTAACTTTCGCAGTCCAGGAGCTAAGCGAAACCTGCCAAGATCACAATCGTAGAGGTCAATTAATTGCTGCCAGTTTAAAGATTTTTCATTGCACTAAATAAAGATGAAACTGAAATATGGTCTTAAAATTACATACTAAGTTTAATAACCCTAAAGAACAACTTCAACAAAAAAGTATTCATTTGCTTAAATAGTTTTTCTTATAAATTTATAATAAATTGTGTAAATAAATTATAAAATAGGTATTTAGCCAAAAATATAAAAAAACAAATCAATTATCAATAAAAAGTTTCATAAAATATAGTAAAAATAAAAAAATAAATCTGACAATAATTACATAATTTGAATAGGAAATTTACCGTTAAATTTCTGGTAAAATTATTACTACCAGAATTTTCTAAGTTATTCCTCAATGTCTTCAATAAATGTGGTGGGTCACTGAAAAAAAATATTTTTCTATCCATGTCATATCGATTATAAACCCAATAAACAACCCCATCAACTGACACATTTGAGCCATCAGCTAATTCATGCAGTTTGAAGAAACTTCTGTTTGAAGACGCCCCATCGGAAACAAAAGCGACAACCTCTAAACCAATACTCTCTGATATTCTAACTGCTTTCCAAATAATTGGAAACAATTGATCACTTGATAACCCTAGTGTACAAAAGTAAGCTAACGGATATGTGAAACGCTTTAAAAGACCACCAACCATTACACACAATATATGTGATGCAAGATCCTTAGTTTTGTGTGTTACCAGGCTAAAACACCTGTCAAATTCATTAAGTTCTTCGTTAATGTCTCCTAATTCTGTAAAGCCTCTTAGCTCCCCAGATGCAGAACAAAAGACAAGATTTTGTTTAATCTTCATCTCATCAAACATTATAATTGTTTGCCTTTCATGATCTTTTAGTGTTTCTATTTTTAAATCTAAACATAATCTTGAAACTATTTCTGCTACAAATCCTGAGTTACTTGAAGCAAAGTCAGTGTATTGGTTAAGCGTTGTTCTATGCGGCAATTCAATAAAACCTGAGTTTCGAATGTGCTCATATGCAGCTAAAAATTAAATAAATTATAAAAATAATAATACTGTAAAATGCTTTTAAAATTAAAAGAATTAAAATAAACAAAAGAAAAAAAAATTATTTCAAAAAAATATTATATTTTAAAATGGAAAAGTTGACTTTTAATAAGGAATTAATTGAGCTTATTTTATAGGTTTCAAATTTTGTCAGCAAAGCTTAAAAAATAATAAGGCTAACAAGTTAAGAGATAGGTACGCTAGGTACCTCGAAGATTCTTAGGCATCTCTCTCTATTGACTTTCAGTTACAAGAGAATTTAATGACTTCATTTAATATATAAAAAAAACAACTGAAACAAACATTTTGTAAACAAATTAGAATAACCTTATATACTTGTTAAGAATTATACCTGGAGATTTTAAGTATATGCTGAGACAAAACCTTACAAACAAGGGGTGCCATCGAGCAGACTTTTTATTCTTTAATCCAAAATTTTTAAGTTGTTCTTGCCATAATAAATACTTTGGAGAGTCTCTTGGAAAGCTAAGGTTATCATTGTTTTTTAAAACACCACTAACAACATCATTTAGTTCGTCAGGCAAAACAATGCTTTCTTTTTCAAAAAGTTTTTTTATTCTCTTTTCTTTTCTTTTTAGAACATTCTTCAAATATTGTAAACAATTATGTTGACCTTCGCATTTTTGTAATAGTTGTTCCCTATTTTTGTAAATATTAGGAGATTTTTCTTTACTTCCAATTGTGCCTGTTTCATATCTATGAGAATACAAAATAAGATCTTTTCTCAATGCAGTGCAATGATCGCATCTACTTACATAATTTGAAATTAGTTTATCACATTTACTTGACCTTATAACTTTAAGATCTGCTTCAGATGAAAATTGTTTATTTTCAATTGTTGCTTTAATGATTTTATCTTTGTTCAAGAAATGCAATTGGGAGCCATATGACAGTTTATGAGAAATTAGATCCTTAAATTCATCATTGGCTGGACAAATCTTCAATTCGCTAATAGCTATAAAAAACTCATGAATGTTTTCTTCATATATTATTTCTGGTATTAATGCAAGATAAGGATTTACTTTAGATACAAGCAAATTGTAGGCAATTATGTCCCAAGAAAAGTTTTTATAAATTTTTAAACTTTTTTCAATAACTGGAATTCCACTTATTTCATGAATTTTGCTAAGATAATAACAATTTTCACTTTCACTTGTTTTCATAAATTCGTACATGCTAGCGATTTCAAGAAACTTGTGAAATGAAGTAATAGGTGAAGGTATAGGTGATAGTGAAGTATTATTCGATTTACTTAGGTCATTTTTTAAAACACCAGAAAACTTAATTTTATAAATATGCTTGTTTAAATGTCCACAGCATACTAAACATGTTACTGTTTCATGTTTGGTAAAATCAGCAACATCTACAAGAAACACATTAAATGGACTTTTCTGGTAACGCTGGAGTTTTCTTAGACATTTCTTACATAAAAATTTTGGATGGACATTTTCACAATCATCATTGAGATGGTGACCAAAAATATCAAATATTTCCTTACTGAATTCCAGAGCAGTCTTTTTACAACCATAATATTGGTCTATTATTATTTTTTGCTTACATAAACGGCAAATGTTGGATAATTTTTTAATATGTATTTCAATTTCATTCATATTCTAGCTATTAAAATAATAAAATAATTTTCAATTTTATATAAAAAAAGGTAATTAAATGTTTTTATTATTTTAATACAATTTATTTATTTATTTTAAAATACTGTTTAAAATAAAAAATAAAATTTATTCTATTTAAAATAGAATAAAACTTAATAGAATAAATATTAGCAAAACAGTAACATAAAAACATTTATACATTTTTTTTTTTTTTGTTATAATAAAACAATATTTGAAAAACTGATTTAAACTAGATATTTAAGCTTCTAAAATTTAAAGTAAAATTTAGTAAAAGTTAAAAAAGAGTAAAAATTGCCAAGTATAAGTGAAACATTGACATAATATAGCATTCAGTTCAACAAAAAACTTTTCTCATTATTAACTCAATTAAAATCTGGACATTCATTATTAATATTAATAATAAAAAAATTTTACTAACTGTAATAATATTTATTACCTTAGGCAATACCTGACTATTATTATTTTAAAAAAAATTACAATACAACAGGTAAAAAATTAACATAAGTTGCTTCAATTTTAATTAGTATTGTCAAATATCTGTTTGTACAATAGATACCTTTATTTACCAATAAATATTTACAACATATTTACGGATTTTAGGTTGCAAATACGGCAAAAATATTCCAACACAAAATAAAATCGTCAAGGGACTTATTGAGTGCCTGGAGGATGTAATGAGTGCCTGGTCTAAAGAACATTCTTAAAGAACGTAACAAGCCTATAGCTGAACAGGCAAACAAAAAATAAGGTTCAAACATGTAGTAGAGATTGTTTTAAACTTTGATATTTATACCTATAATTGAGGTGTGCAAGAAACAATTACTTCACCTTAATCGTAATTTTTGTTGTAATTAACTTCTTCATTGATTCAATAGTTTTTTAAAATCTATCCCATAAAATTTTAAGAGGTTAATCCACTTTGATTACAGCTTTTAAAGCTTACAAATTACATTTCAAATTTTTTCATATTTTTGCAAAAAGCGCCATTTTGACTTGCCGCTGGAATAATTATACTACAAAGACCATATCGGGATGTGAAATAATTTTCGGCTTCGTTCTCACTCCATCTATAATAACTCTTTGGTTGGTTGAATCTTATTTTATGTACGTAAACTAAAACAGTGAAAAGCACAACTCAGCGTAATTAAAAGAAAAGCGCATAATTGTTGCATAATTATGCAACAATTGTTAAGACTTAAAATAAGTTTTAAATCAATTTCTTTGAATACTTTTAAGCAAGAAATTTGTTATTATCATTTTTCTAATTTAACCTTTTTTTCTTTTTTTTTTTTAATTTATTCAAACGCGATATGTTAATACAACTAGTTTTAGGAATTCATTAAAGATTAAATCCTTGTTTGCCACCGAATTTCTCCAAACAAAAATATGCAAATAACTCACAAACAAGTCTTCACTTATGCCACTTTGTCGACGAAGCTTTTTTTTTGCTCACATCCACAGGTTTTCAATATTTTGAGTGTGAACATCAGGATTGTTAGGGTTCACGAAATTCTCGTGGTGCACAATAACTTCGTACGTATATACACTGCAGGCCAAAAGTTTCCGGACACTTGGATTTTTTAAATTTTTTAATTCAAACTCCCATAATTATTTCAATAAATTTCAAATATCATATTAATTTTATAAAAGATACATATAGTTGGCCGAGTCTATTCGCACGACGGTTGTGCAAATAAGGCAAATAAGCTTATTCGCACAACCGTCGTGTAAATAAGGCAAATAAGCTTATTCGCACAACCATTCTAAAAAAAAAAGAAATCGGCATTTAGCACGACTATTTGTATTTGTATATTTATTCAGTTATAAATAATTATTATTTAAAAATTAATTAAAATTGCGAACAGAAAATACAATTTATGTAGAAAATGCATATTCTAATTATTCTGACGGAGGGAGGCATGCAAGGACCCCTCTTTTCTTATAACATTTGCAATTATAGCAGCGCCTCCCGGTAGGCGCAGCTATTTGTTTACGCAATATAGTATACCATATTGCTTGAATAAGTTGTACTATCCAAGTTCACTATGCAATCGTCAACTTAGAGCATCAAAAGGAGCAAAAAGCAAACCATTATGTACTCCGCTAAATACTTATCTCCATTGGGACATCCATAAACTATTTTGACACTTTGTTTTCTATTAGCCAACCAACTGTTGTTCCAGTTTAATTTAGATAAAGTATTATCAGTACTAGATTTTGAGATTTACTTTGGATTTGTGAACTAGATACTGTAAAATAGATTAACACAAAGCAAATATGTTATATGCACCAGATATATTTTCTATATAAAGTTTGCACCTAAAACAAGTAAAGTCGACTCACTAGTGAAACATATTTAGCAAGGTCCTTGAAGAGGGAGGGACAAATATAGCAATTTGTCCCGGGAGCCTAGCTTGAAGGGGCGCCGAACGCAGATTCGGAAATTTTTTTTACAATAAATCACAATTTTTTTAATAACTGACAATGTAAAATCTGCTTTGTTTTACTTCATAGACATAATATAAGAAGATGTCTATGCAAGGATACAATCCCGTATTGACGCCATCATATCACTTGAGGAGAGAAATGTTGGTAGCTTTTAAACATGTCATGAAAAACCTTGATCTGACTAGCGAGAAGATCAACCAAACGAGTGCTTTAGAAAACTGGGTTGGGTTAAGAAAACCGTTTACGATTTAGGTCTAGCAAAAATGAATATTTAGGGAGAAAGAAAATTTCGAAAATCCATATTTAAGCACCTCATTCTCCTTTCTCGAAGTATTTGTTGATTTCTTTTTTACTTCAGGGTTTAAAACTAATATTTTGATCCATGTGTCAGTTTTGATTAGTTGATTTTAAGCCAGAGAATTGATATTAACGCAGAAATACAACAGGTTTCGTACTCAATTTATCATAAGAAATTCCCCGACTTTTTTTAAAAAATCAGCCAATTTTCCCTGACTATTTTAGTCACGAAATAACATTTAAAAAAACCATCTGTATATTGGATATTTTATAAATAGATATTTTCAGATTGCCTAAGAGATTATTTCAATAAAAGCTTTATCAATTCCTTTCAGTTAATTGGATGATCACTTTACGATCATAATTTCCTGACTATCTAATTAAAAAATAATAATTTCCATACTATTCCAGGTTTTCCCTGACTTTAGCTAAAATAGACCAATTCTCTATGTGTTTTAGGTTCGCTACGAACCCTGTACAATTTATTGTGGCGAAAATTGATAATTGCTTCATTCTACAAAAACAAAACATTCGCAAAACAAAAAAGCTTTGAACATTTATGGTTTTAAAAGTGGGGCCCTTCTCTATTTTTGACCCGGGCACCATTGGCACTCTCGCAGCCCCTGTTTGAGACTATATATGTTTTTTTGCACACTTTGTTGCACACTTTGAGATTTTATACTTTATAGATTTATAGAAATACATTTTATAGATTTTGACACCCCTAATACAAATCAATTTTTGTCTAGAGTATTTTTTTAATTTCTAAAATAAAAAGATTTCAAATGTATAAACATTTAAATACGCGCAGCTGCAGAGAAAACACAAGAAAATTTTTGAATAATTTTATACTGATTTACAATACATTACCAACTTACATGCCACTGTTGTACAGAATTTATTAACTGCCATATCTCAGCATACTAAAATATAAAACATTAATTTGAACATACATTATCAAATCAAAATTATTTTCATATTAAAAAAAAAAGAGAATAAGGTAAGTATGGGTATTAAGGCCCACCTTTGTCGAATGCGCGGTAAAGAAATGCTGATTTTTTTTTGCTGCCAGTGATAAAACCAGATAACTCTAATATTTTAATGTCGAAAAAAAGTTTCACAATTTATTTTTTCCCTAACTTTGGATTAGTGGGCCTTATTTTCGCCGGGCCTTAATACCCATACTTACCTTAATATTTTTTTTTACTTTTACGTTTAGTTACCCTAAAATTAATGCAAGTGGTGGTAGGGGGGGGGGGGGGGAGAGGTGGAAAATAAAAAGAATAGGATGGGGGGATTTTGTCCAGGTCTAACATACTTGCAACATATTTGAATTAAAAGCCGAAAATTTTTGAAGCATGATGAATGACGGAATTTCTTTACAAATCCAATAGTACAAAAATTCTCTTTTAACTGCAAAATTAGGCATCCTAGAGTACAACATTAATATACAATAACTATTAAACATTTACATATCGGATTTTTTAATTATAAATCTAATTTATAACTTTTAAAATGATAATAAATTATAATAAAAATTTAAATCTAATATTTGTTTAATTTTAAATAAAATATCTTACTTAGCTGCATGAATTACAATGCCAATGTAAAGAGTGGTCAGAATTCTCAAATATAGTCTTTGGAATGGAAAGGCATGAAACATGAAACCACTCCTTGCAATTGTCGCATTTAACCATTTTCTCTTCTTTATTATCCGGAAGACGACATATGCAATATAGTGGTAAATTAATTGGTTTAGATTGTTTTTTCCTTTTTCGTTCACTCGTCTCTATAGGAAATGGTGTTAAGTGATTGTCACTGAAGCATCATAATATAATTCCTACAGAAATGCTTAATGTTTAACGTTTAACGTTTAATGTTTAATGTTCAACGTCGTTTCATCATTAGTTCCTAGGCTTTAAATTAGTTACTAGGCTTTGGTAGAGCGCGTTCTTCAAATGCACACGGCCATTGGAGAAAGATCTTTTGAGCGAGTTAAAACTTTTTTCCTTTTGGAATTTAATTATTAGTTTAGATATATTACATAAAGAATCATCTTAATCAATTATATATCATATTATAATTGAAGTAAGTATATGAAATAGTTATATATACATTTTTATCAGATAAAGTAGAAAGGATTAAAACTTTTATTAGATAAAGTAGAAAGGATTTAAAGTAGAAAGGATTTTAATTTTTTAAATCGTTTAGATTTTGTTTGTTTTAGTTTTTCTTTTAGCAGTTTTATTTTTATTATTTTATATTTTAGAAGGCAAATAGGGGTATGGATGTTATTTAAAGTTATACTATTGCTGTTTCCATAAAATTGTTATTTTTACTTTGAAATTTCTGTGATGCCATCAACTATTTTTGTTCTTTTTTAGAAAATTTAGAAAAATAAATTAAAATTTTGTGCCAACACTAACAACGCATGTCACATGTTATTGTATGTAAAGGTTAAATTTTGTTATGAGGATTACAGTTCTTATGAATAAAAAAAAGAAGGTAAAGATTATTGTTTGTAAATATATATTTTGTATCTTTTTAAATTTTCTTGCGTCATTTTTAGAATTTTTGTTTGCACACGTTTATTGTTTGCTTATATGCTTTTTTGATATATATGTGTGTGTGGTAATAAGTGCTTTATAGTTGTTTTATCAATGTGTTTTTATAATAATTTAAAGTGTTTTTTTGCTGTTTGTGTATGTGTTAATATGTGTTACATAATTGTTTTAAAAATGTGTTTAAATATGTATATAAGGTATTTATTTATTTTAGTATATATTTAACCTTATATACATATTTAATCACATTTATTGTGCTTATAGTTTGTACATATGTTTATGTTATGCTCTTTCCGTGTTTTTAAAGTGCTGTGACTTGGTAAACATCTACCTGAAAATCAATTAATGTATTTTAGAGAAGGAGCAGAACATATGGCTTTAGATCGTGCAGCTCAGCGTGATATGCACCTAATGGCATGGTTTAAGTTAAATACTGAAAATGAAAGAGCATATTGCTATTCGTATGTAGATATTCCTTATCACTTTATATTTGATGATAAACATTGTAAATGGAAGGTTAGATAAAGGGGTGGTAATAAGGTGATAGTAAGAATGTATAAAGTTAATCCAACTGGAGAATAGTTTTTTCTTAGACTGTTACTTTTGCAAGCAAAAGGAGCAACATCTTGGGATGATGTGCATACTGTTAATGGTATTGTCCTTAAAACGTTTTGTGTAGCATGTGATTTGAAAGGTCTGTTGCAAGATGACACTGAATGGCAGAATACTCTTTCTGAGGCGGTTTTAAGACATGTCAAAGAAAATTAGACAGTTGTTTTCAATTATTTTGACCTTTTGTGAACCTGACAATCCTTTACATCTCTGGAATACATACAAATTTTTTATGATGGAAGATTTCATTCACCACTCAGTCCCACTTCTAATAGCTGAACAAGCTACTCTTCATCAAATTGAAAAGATTATTAATCAAATGTGTCATATAAAACTATATTTGTTTATAGTTGTATATGTTTTTAAATTATGTTGTTTCCATGTTTTCAAAGTGGTGTGATTTGGCATTATGTTGAGCAAGATTGATAACCTTGCCACCCAAGCGATGTACTTATAGCAGAGTTGTGACTTGGCAGCATTTAGTGCCAGGCGGAGTTACTGCTTTGGAGCTAGGTTGTGTTGTGTAGCCTTTTTTAATTATTCTCAAAACACATAATAATGTCTCTTAATGTTTAGCGTAATGTGTATGAGAGTATGCAACCTTGATCTTTAAATCCAGGGTGTTTTCATGTCCTAAATTTGAAGTAATTGAATAACTAATATTGAACATAAAAACAAATATATTTTTATGTATTTATATGTTTAGTAAAAAGATAAATATAGTTAACTTTAAATTGGTTTTCTAATTTTGCCTTTCATATTTTAATTTGGTTTGTTATCTTCACTGGATTTTAGGATCAAGGATGTAAATATTCTATTGTTATGTGTTATTGTTGTGATGTTTTGTGTTGGTATTCATTTTTAACAATAGACACCTTCATGTTGGTGACTATTGTAAAAAATGAATAATAGGTTGTTTCATTATTGGAACTTACTGCTTTTATTTATTTACTGAAAGCCAAGACAACATGGTAAAAATGCAATTTATATCTTAAATTGTTTTTTTTTTTATATACATATATAGTATTGTTAATCCTTTTGTACTTCGAAACAGATTTTATTGTTACATTTTCGATAAATGTTTATATTAACTGCAATGTCAAAATGGGTTACTATAAATAGGTACATCGATTTTCAGTTTTTATGCGGTGTTTTATTTTTGTTTTTTTTTTTGTTGTTGTTGTAATTATGGTATCATAATTCCATTTTTATTTTTCTTTAGGATTTACGATTGACGCATTTATACGATTTATAAAAAGAAACCTGATTACCTTTTATTGTAAATTTTGGTCAGTTAAAATGATATAAATGTATGCAATTAGTTCAATTTTTTTTAAAGTTTTCTCTATTTTAAGCCTAATAATTTGCTGTACGTAATTTGGTGGTTAATATTGTAGTTTAGCGCATTTTTCAAATATCGAGTTACTTAAATTTTATAAGGTTTTTAACTAATTAATTAGCTTAGTTTGCATTTGCAACACTTTTGAGGAAAGAAAAAATTCTTATATCTGTTAAATTCTTATAAATATTAAAAAGGAAAAATTCTTATACACGTAAATCATTGTTTTACATTTCGGTATTCTCGTAAAAGGTCTTCATCAAAAACTTGACTACTCTTAATAAAAATATTCTCCTGACCACCATTAAGGTAAAACGGCAAAAACGGGGAAGGGAGGTCCTTTATTAGTGTCAAAATATTGAAGAGAACTTAACGTTTTAAAGACAGTTTCCTTTTTTAAAGAAACATGTATCAAGGGGATACCAAAAAGTTAATAATTCATGTATAATTAACGTTCGCTTTATATTAATCTTATAAATTAAAGTTCATGTTATAAAAAATATCACAAGAATTTAGCTTCACTTTCTCGTCAATTTAAAGCATTATGAAGTGTTATTATTTTGAGTCAGTAACTAAAAACGTATTGCGTTGAACTTGGTAATATCGAGGAAAATGGTTCTGCCTAACACTGATATGACCTATGTCAATGGTAAATTACTCAATATTAAATAATTGGTAAATTATTTTACCTCCGCATACTTTTTATTTTAACTTTACAGATGGTTTAATTTTTTAAATTTGAAGGCGTTTTTCTAAAAGGGTATTAGTTATGGTTTCGCAACTTTAAATTGTGGAATACAGCCACTATAAATTAACAGACCGACCATAACCCGTTTTACGGGTTGCTTATTGCTAGTTTTAATAAATGATCTCGCATAAGTTCTTGCTTATAACATTTTATGCTTGGATCATGATCGTAACATAAATCTGTTGCCGCTGCAATTGCAAAAAGACCACAATCAAGCCCACCGGATTGTTTTTGAAAATCTTTGAACTGTTTTTTCAAAAAAGCATCTTTAACCATCATGATCAATCCTACTTGCATCTTTCCATTAACACTTAAATCATAATATAAGGAATCAAAAACATCAATTGAGTTAAGATCAGTACTTAAAAAATTGGAAACGGTAAGCCAATGCATTGTACTATTATGTAAAATTTGAATAAATTTTCCAGATTGCACTCTAAAATGAAGTTTTGATCCGAGAATAGGGTCTTGTAGTCCTTGTACTTTTGGAAACTGCATGGATAAAAGTTTTTGTGCTTTATTTATGTGCAAATCAGATAACATCTTGAATGAGTCCTTAACAGAGAATAGTGGAAGATCTACGACAGAGAGTTGTTTTTTTAATAACTGTTCCTTATGAGCAGTTTTGCCTAAAATTCGCTTGCATGATTGATGGTAAGGATCATTATATAGTTCACGTTTCCTTTTGAGTCGTGCTTTTCTAATCTTTACATTTCCTACAACTGGAGGAACCTTAGGCAAGTATACATTGTCTAAACTACTAAAAACATTTATAGCTTCACCGGTGCAGCATTCCGATTAATTTGCAGGAAGACCTTTCAAGTTGACACTGCTATTTAGAGAAGATAGATTTGAAGATAAAACGCTTCCTTGATTTCTAAGTTGCTCATTTAAATTTAGACAGGATGGTAAAGCATAGCTCAATGATTCAGAAAAGTATGAAGAACCGGACATTTCAGGCAAATCAGACATTTCGGGAAAATCAGAAACTTCGGGCGACCCCAAAGTTTCTGGCAAATCAGACGTTTCAGACAATCCAGACACTTCGGGCAACTCTGATGTTTGAGGCAAAACAGCCTTTTCGAGCAAATTGGAGATTTCAGGCAATACTTGTGTTTCCAAATCAGAAATTAAAACTTTTTTCCCAGCTAACCACAATTTATAAATTAAATTTAATGAATCAAATTTTTCTTCAAACTCGTTCATTCCAAGACTGGATAAATAATCTGAAATTGGTTTACATAGATCCATGACAGTTTAAAATTTCTGATCTATAGAAAATGGCACTTTAAGGGACTTTTTTTCAGTTTTGTTAGTTGAAAAATGAAGAACATTGTTAGCCTGATTATGCGAACTTCTGATCTTCCGAGAAAGCCATTTTCTTTTTTGATAGCTTAAATGCCATCGCTCTCCTGCATCTTCTGCTTTAAAAACATCCCCATTTACTATTTTCACTGCCATTGTGTGTCGACAAAGAAGTTTCATAGTTACATGCAAAGGGCAAGAACATAAATTATTAAATACTAACAAGTCAGTACGAGACTTTTTTAGTTCTGCAATTACAATTCTAGCAGCATATGGAGTTAATACTTTTACAATATCATCTGTAACTCTACCCAGCAGGCAAAAAGATGTCTAAAATGCATCTAATATGCGTCTGAGAACTGGTCTAAAAGATGTCTGAAATCACGTCGTGAATGAACGCTAAATAGACGTCTATCTTATAGACATCTTTTAGATGCATTTTATTCGATAAAAAAATTAATCAAGTAGACGTATATTGCACATCTTTTATGCATCTAAAAGATGCACTTTTATCAAATAAAATGCATCTAAAAGACATCTATAAGATAGACATCTATTTAGACTTGTTTTCAGATGCATATTAGATGCAGTTTAGATATCTTTTGCCGACTGAGTTAAGATTAAAAAGTCTTTAAAAATTACACAAGTAAAGAAACAACTAGGTTCAAGTTGTTGAAATTTATTTACCAAGATTATAAAACAAATGTTTACAATAAGAAAACTATAATTCTTTACTGAGTCCGCCAACTCGCTGTACCTCGGCATCGGTATCTAAAATATAATATAATAGCATGTAAATAAATGCACTAATACTTTAAAAGACATGTAGAATGATTAAAAAAATCTGTTTACATGAAACATATATAAACTTTCACTTGACTTGTTGCCAAATTTCATAAAAACATCAAAGATATGAGATATAGCACGTCTTTCTGGTACAAAGTAACCTTATGAAGCTGTTTTTTTTTATTTATTAACCTCTTCATCTTCAATTATCTGAAGAAGATATAATACATAATAATAATAATAGTTAATTTGAAAATATAATTTTATTGATTTTAACAATTATGTATCACCAATTTACCTGTAAAGTCTTTTTTTTTCTGATTGCGAGCAGGAGCATTTTGCAAAAACATTTTTCTAGATCTTTTATTGATTCAACATTGTATTTACAGGAATCTGTCAAAACGAAAAAGTTTTAAAATATTCAACATAATTTACTTTGGTATAGATAAAGAAAGGTGATGGAAACAAAAATACAAGTATGGCACAAAAATGAGCTAAAGAGTACATTTTTAATTCAAAGAGTAGTTATATACACATTAAAACTATACCTCGTAAAACACTCCAGATATTTACAAGGTTTTCAAGACTTATTTTTTCCCCATCACCTTTTCGATTTAATTTAGATTGTAGCTTAAGCCACTACCAAGTTAAAGTCAACACTCGGCTCACTTTGGGAAATGTACTATTTATATTCAATAAAATTATTTGCAATTTAAAAAATTTTAAAACTTAGTCATTATTTTGGGAAAAATAAAACCAATTACATTTTCATGGTTCCATTTAAGTATTGCGAAATAGGACAGAACCTCGCTTAAAATGTTATTTTCGCGTCTTAAATTTGTATAATAACAACAAGTTTGCCATTTTTAAATGTGTTTGGAAAAGGATACTTTTTGCGATGTTTTATAATATAAAATAATAATTAAAATCTAATACGGATAAAGTATTTATATTAGCCATATATTTTGCTTTTGTATTTATGGTATTATCATATTATATTATCTTACACAACAAGTATATAAAAAATCTTTTTCAGACTGAATTTAAATATTAAAAAATGAATGCAAAATGTGGATCTGGGAAACCAACAAGAAAAAGAACGCATAATATTATAACTAGACATGAAAGTGAAAGATATGCTGGGCAACCAAACGAACTACCTGTTAGTGACCTTCCAACATATAAACAGACTATTCAATATGCTTATAAGGTCGAAAAAGAAATGATTACAACTAAAAAAATTGATTCTCCTGCCATAGTTTTAAAAGTAAGTGAAGAAATTTTAAAAATTTGGAAAAAAGTGAATCCAAATCTTCCACTTATGAAGGAAAAACCTCTAAGAAATAAGTTACAAAGAACATTTCAAAAAGTAATTGCAGCTGAACGATCTAAAGCTTCAAAACATAAAAACAGTGTTCGTTGGTTGGAAAATAACCTTTTAAAGTTGTTTGACATATCAACATGCAGATGTGAACTTCCTCTTTTAAATTGCGATGACAGGTTTGAAGTAACATTTTCAAAAAACCACAATATTAAACAATATGTTTGTTCACACAAATTTGTGACTAAACTGTCAACAAATTTTACAGCTGTAAAGTTTTTTTATTTCTTCTCAAATTATGGCATTATATTTTATTATACATATTACCCTTAGAAATGTTCGATGCAAGGGTTGCACTAACAAGCACTATGTATGTCTCTGTGAAGAAAGCAAACAGGTGACTTTTTTTTTTGTATAATTATTTTTTATGCTTTTTATTATTTAAATACTTTCTCTAAGCTATAAAATTTTTTTTTTTAACTTAAGGTTCCAGTTCTAGAACGAGAGTATTTAAAGGATCAAAAAGTTAAGCGAGGGCCCTTTGGAACTTGGCAGATAGGCCAAATTGATAAGAAAGAGATCGCAAGAAAAAAAAGTAAGGAGAAAATTTATTTAACAAGTGACATGGCACTTCATTCAGATAATGATTGTATCAGTGAAACTTATGATGTAGAAATAGATAATAATGATGATTATAAAAATCAAAACCATGAGTTTTTTGCAAAAACACTGTGTAAAAAAAATTACACAGATTTAACTAACATTGCCAAAGCTGCTATCAGGTTCGAAGTTAGTGACGCTGCAACATCTGCCATAGCAACTGCTACCTTGATAGACTATCAAATTATAACTCAAAATGACAGATCACAAATTATCACTGAAAAAAAGATATTTGATACTAAAAAGCGTGTTTCAACCATGATTAGTGAAAAACATAGTTCAGAAGTTTTTCATTTAAAAGTCATTGGAGTAGATAGTAAAAAAGACAAAAATACATTAGCACATATATTAGGATATGATCAATATGCAGAACCTATTATTAAAAGAACAGTAAAAGATGAACATCACTTAACTTTTACTGCAGAAAGTGGACCTTTTTCTAAGAAATATTTAACTCATATTGAAATAAAAAATGGAACAGGAATTACAATGGCAACTGAGACTCTAAAAATACTCAAAAAATACAACAGCATTAGTAGTTTGGAAGCCATTGTTCTTGATAATACTTCTGCTAATACTGGTGCAGATAATGGCTTAGTTGTGACATTAGAAAAGCTTTTAAACCGACGAATCCATTTAATAGGATGTGTACTTCACCAAAATGAGTTACCACTTCGCCATGTCATAGCTGAAGTAGATGGTAAAACTAACGATCCAAAGAAATATAAGGGCCCTATTGGTCAAAAAGCTTCTGCAAGTGATTTGCATGATTTACCAATAATTGATTTTGTTCCAATTCATTCAGAGATTGATTCCTATGTAAACTCTAATATTTTATCTGATCTTAGTACAGATCAACGTAAACTTTACGAGTACTGTATTGGAATATCTAAAGGCTTTATATCTCCAAAATATTCAATAAAAAAACCAGGACCTGTTTACCATGCCAGATGGTTAACTCTAGCTTTAAGAATAATGATGGTTTATGCAAGATCGAAGAATCCTACAGATGAGTTGTGTACAATTACAAAGTATATAGTCCAAGTATATTGCCCCATGTGGTTTGCCCATAAAAGGTCTGGACTTTATAAAGATGCTCCTAGACTTCTTCATAAGACAATAGAGCTTGTTAAAAATCAGGCAGATAATATACAGCAAATTGTTTTTCAAAATCTTCAAGGAAACTCTTATTGCTGTCTTCAAGAAAACTTTTTATATTCTATGTTGCAAGATGATGAAAAAGATATAAGGGCTCAAGCTATTAAGCAAGTTTTGCACATAAGGCAATTAAGAGAAGTAAGTCCTGAAGTCAAACCAAAAATCAAAGCAAAATTAATTATGCCTATTAACTTTAACGCTTATACATGGAGTAGTTTAGTTGATGTTTGTTTAATTGAGGTTGAACCTCCAACTTCTATCCTAATTCCATCATTTGAATTAGAGAACGCTTTGCAGACTTCTAAAAAACCTATTCTTACAGATTTACCCAACAATTCACAGTCAGTGGAAAGGTCCGTGAAGCTAGTATCAGAGGCATCAAAGATAGTTTATGGTCAAGTAAAGAGACATAATTTTATTCTAACTAAAAACCAAAGCAGAGCAGAAAATAAATGTAATTTATCTAAAACTGATTACTTTATACCTTTTTCATGAGAAAATGTTTTTTTTTTCAATTTAATTTAGATCACATACCAAAGTCAGAGGGCATCCTTGACTTGACTACTGTCAAGAATAATTTTTTTAAAAATAGCAAACCTCTCTTAAACTTAACTTTGAAATCACCCCTGTGCAAAAAAACATGTTGAACGCAGTAATTTCAGAAATAAGCGGGGGCTAAGGCAGCCAGAAACAAAATTTAAATAAAAAAATAAAGTTTTAAGGAGGGGGGGGGGGACTCTTGCCCCTCAGCCCTCTGTTTCTATCTCAGTGTTTAAGATTATGTGGTGAATATTCATTCCATAATATTCAAATATTCTAATGGAATGAATATTTGTATCAAAGTTTGTACTGAAGTATAATAAATATTAAAAATGCCATAAAAATGAATAATTCATTGAAAACAAGAGAATACTTAAAAACTTTAAAACTATTTCCCAAAATTGCTCTTTATCCAATAGGTCTTAAATTTTCAGGATTGTCTTAGAATAATATGTACAACAAATCCCAAAGTGAGCCAATATGATCTGAGAAAAAAAGTACATTTTGGTAGTGGCTTATTGTAGCTGATTGGAAATTGACCTGATAGATATTTTTACAATAAACTGATATATTTGAATATGTAAATGAAATGACATTTTGAATACATGAAATAAACTATTTGAATGAACTATAAATTGTAAAATTTTGTAATCATTAAATTTAAACTCCGAACAAAATTACTTTTGCATGTAGATACAAGTTTAAATACTTACAGTAAATTACTCACAAATTTTATTATTTTCAAGTTACAAGTAATTGTTAGTCAAATGGTCAAAATTATTTGTTTTTTACTGCTATTTAATTAAATTTCTGATTAACTGAAATAAGATTGGGATTGTCATTTACCTTCTTATGATCATGAAAACATGCTCTCTTGGCATTCTGCCACTAACTATTTTCAAACTATCAAGCAAAAATATACAACATATAGAGTTAATCCTGAACCTTCAAATGACCCAGACAAAAACAAGATAATTAGATCATACCAAGTTATTATATTCTGATTTGTCCTTTTGATTATTTTTAGGTGCTACCAATTGGTCAACTGATTCTAGCAACATCACCCCAGTTGCATAAAACTTTATTTCAGCCAGCTCTTTGAGAATAAGATGTTCCACCTCTATAAATAATTGTGTATTTGTGAATAAAGGTCAGTAGTTACCTCAAAGTTATTATTTAGCTCATGAAACCAAATAGCAAAAATATCCTATTAGTTGTTTATTAATTGATCCTAACAATGTTTGGGTACATACCCCCTAGTGACATATCCAGGCTGATTTTGACACTGGTATACCGGTTTGGGTACCCAAAATATTCTGCCATAACTCCAGATCAAATTAGTTAAAATAAATATAATTCATATATAAGTTCTATTTAGAGGGTAATGTAGACTGTTCTGACAGCATTCAAAGTATTTGGGCACTGATTCTCAAATTCAGAAATCAAGGACCTTTTTTTTCTGCAAATATTGTTTTTTGGAAAAATGATTTTTTTACAAATATCCATACAGCTGTGCGCTGACTGTTTTTTTTTTTTTTTTTTTAAAAAAAAAAAAAAAAGGTCCTCAAAATATAAGCTGAAATTCTTTTTACCTGTGTCCCTAAATAACTTCTAGATACATCACTGACCACCAACATTATACAAGTGCAAAAAAAAGGAATGAATAAAATCAAACCCCAAAAAAACATATCATTTGTTATTTTATTCACTCTCAGTAGTTGGCATAACATTTTTAAGAAAACTTACTTTTTATATCAGTGGTAACTTCTTGCAAAGAATCAATCACAGCGGCAAAAGATGCAGACTGGAATCCTAATAAAAACAGTCTGGACTGTAAATAAACTACTTTGCAATATTATATTTACAAAAAACATAATACACGCAAATTATCAGTTAAAAAGGCTAAAATGAAAATAAAAATTCAGGTGCAAAAGAGAACCTTACTTTGACAGATAAAGTCACATACTACTCTGCTTTATTACATACAATTATTGATAACTTCCTCTTACTTTTCTTAGGGTGTGGCTTAAGAGTAATTCTTGATCTTTCCTCCTGTAAAAAGTTTGGCTATCAAAGAGATTTGTTTAACTATTTATACAATACTTAAACCTGGTCAAATGCTAAAACATCCAGACAAACTTTTCTTCAAAGTTGAGCTATGTTCTTACTCATTAAGCTCATGGTTATCAGAGTATTCATTGTCAGAAAACAAATACTCAAATAGTTAGAATATTCCTCAAATTTCCTTTCATTCTCATACAATCTCCTCCTAAGATTCCAACATTAAGTATACTGTCTAAAGATACAAATGAGGATTCTAGTAATTTCTTCTATTCTTTTTGAATCTGCGACGTCACTGTTGGTATGAACTTTTTGTAAAGGGCATAATTGTATCTAGATAAAAATGTTTTTATTTCAAGACAAAAAAAAAGGCAAATAAATCACACCAGTCAAACTTCTAAAAACTCCTTCCTCTCACTGTTTTTTTTTTAACTATTTTTCTCAATGGAAACGTTATGTGCACAGCCAACCACTAAAGCAGTTTTTGGCGTTATTAAAAACACCATATATTTTTATAAAAAAACACATTTATATTAAAATTACATTTTAATCTACAAATAAAAATATCAACTTAAGAATAACGTTCTTATCTTTTAGATCATGAAGTGATTTTAGTAAAATGTTATGCACTGAAACCATGAAAATGTTTCGTCGTTATATTAGCAAGTAATTTTTAATAGCATGTAATTTTATTTATTTAAAACTCATTAAAAATTATTATCATTATGATTTATGTTCTTCATAGGTTAGTATAAACTTAGCTACGTATAAATTTTTATTCCTTTCTAGAAACAAGTTTCCGCCATGCACGTTTCTTTGATGGCGGTCATTTATAATAATCGTTCTGTAAAATCGACTGTCTTTAGTTAAAATTTCTTCTTTCTCTTCAACTGATCTACAGAAGACATTTTAAATGCATCTATATGTAACTGAAAAGAGATATCTATGTTTTAATCTCGTTTATACATCTAATATGCGTCTACAATTGGAAAAAAAAATAGAATCACTGAAATTAGACCTTTTTTCGATGAATAATATACGTCTAAAATATACGCATCTACGAAAGATGCAATTTAGATGATCTATAGACGTCTTTTGCCTACTGGGTATCTTCAGCAGTGCCTAATCGATATGGCTCTTTAAAAGATTGATTAAACTCAATATGAGTCATTTGTTGAAATTTATCAGCATGCAACAAAAGAATACCTTTTACTGCCTCAGCTAAAGACATTTTTCTAGATAAAATTATTTTGATTTTTTGGTTATGGGACTCGGACCTGTTATTTGTTGTATTTCCAAGATTAACATGCTTCATAGTTTCATAGTATGCCCAATACTTAACTTGGTGTGGCAAGCCCCAATTTTTGTTGTAGTATACCATTACAACATCTGGTGCAACTGTAGCAAGATGACCCAAATTTGTATCAAACAATTTCTTTGATTTGGCATTCACAAGCGATTGAAATATTCTTTTTAAATTTTCTTTTTCAATACTGGCTAAAGCTTGTTTATTTAAAAATCTATAAAATGCCTGCAAAACATGAAACTTACACATTTGGATTTCTGCTGAGGGCATAACCTTGGAGACTGCACTTATTTCTTTAAAGTCCTTATCAAGAATGACAACCTTAACTTGGTCAAGATTCAATATAAGTTCAATTTCTGAAAACACCCCAGTAAACACGCTTTAGTTGGTCCAACTGACGGGCCAGTATTGGCTGCAGTTGGCTAACTGTTGGCATTTCTTGCCAACCATTAACCGACTGTATACCGCGTGTTTTTGAATCGTAAAAGTTTCCCGTAAGTTTGTAAATGTATATTATAAATATATTCACTTAGACCATGCGACTAATTATTAAAATTATTCAAATAGATTCATTCAATGATTAAAACTATTCAATAGAGTTAGTTTAGTTTGAAGCTTTTTATCATTTTTTCTTTCAAACGCTTTTTTTACCCTTTAATAAACTTTTAAGTTCAAACTCTCGTACACCTCTTAATATAACCGTTACGCTGGTAAGTAGAAATATTTTACATTTATCCATTAGTGACACATTCAGATATAATTTTTGACATTGGTTGAGTTTTTAATTTATTTTTATGATGACACCATTGTTGTATTTGTATAAGACATTTTAGCTCTATTTTAACTATTATCAAAAGTTTAAATACAGCTAAAATGTATATGTGCGTGTATAGTAGTATGTTTATGTGTGTATTTCTGTATGTATATGTATGTATGTTTGTATGTATCTATATCTATATCTATATCTATATATATATATATATATATATATATATATATATATATATACAGAGTGTCTGCCAGATCAGGGGAATTCAGGGAAAAGTCAGGGAAATCAGATATCTGCAAAAAATCTAGGATAATCAAGGAAATTAGGTTGAATTTTAAAAAAATCAGGGAGAAATCAGGGAAAATGGCTCTTCATCAAACTTACATAACTTAAATAAGTTGTACATAGTACATGTAATATAAAAGTTTATTTGGCAGATAGTTTTATGAACTTCACTTGCATCAAGCGAATCTTGAATCTTCACTTGCAAAAATGTAAACAATTATACAACCCATATTAAATGTATCAATACTTGATACATTTAGTGTGGGTTGTATTATTGTTTACATTTTTGCAGTTGAAGAGCATTTTTCTAAACAAATCTAGGTCAATTTTTGTGAAGTTGAATTTGGGTAACTTTAAATTAAATCAAGGAAAACAGGTAGAAGATCAGGAAAATATCAGGGAAAAGTCAGAGAAATCCACCTAAAGATATTGGCAGACATCCCTATGTATTTTGTATATATTGCATATAATATATGCCATATACAATATTGACATAATATATGCAGTATATAAATAAATAAATGGTATATGCAATTGCATATACAATATGACATATAAATTTCATATTAAGCATATATAACATTTGCATTATATATATATATATATATATATATATATATATATATATATATATATATATATATATATATATATATATATAGCTATTTCAAGTTGTACACTGGCGAGCAAAAAAAAGTGAACAGTACAATTTTTCAGTAAATTATGTATTATTAATCAATTAAAAATATAATACATAAAATATAACATATCGCTTATATTAAATACATATACATACACATATATACGAATCATTTTGAAAAAAAAAATTAATATTTTGTGTGGCCACCACCATTTTTCATCACTTCATTTAATCGACGCGGCATCGACTCAATTAAATTTGCTATCAAACGGTCAGGTATCGTAACCCAAACTTGTTTTATGGCTGCCCAAAGATCATCCAAAGATGAAATATTATTTTTATGGACCTCTTTATCCATATAGTCCCACAAATTTTCAATGGGATTAAGGTCTGGACTTTGGGCAAGCCAATTTTCAAAAAGGAAGATATTGTTATCCTTGAGCCATTTTTTAACTTGTTTAGACGTATGGCAAGTAGCATTGTCATGTTGAAATTTAATTTCATCCTCTTCTAATTCTTCTAGTGTGGGCAGCAAAGATTTTTGTAGAATACTAATGTATTCTTTGGAATTTATTCGTAATCCATCTTCGACTCTATGCAATCTGCCCACACCTTTGGCAGAAAAACAACCCCAAACCATAATTCCAAGATTACCCTTTACCGTTTGGTGAATACAATCTGGATTTAATTGTTCGTTCTTACGTCTAATGCACATCTGTGGACGATCTGAATGCAAACAAAATCGTGATTCATCTGACCATAATATTTTTGTCCAGTCTGTGTTTTTATTATTTTTTACCCAAGCTAACCTTGCCTTTTTATGGCGTGCTGTAAGAAGAGGTACTTTTTTACATGGGTGTATTTTGAACCCCTGATCTTTAAGACGCCTCGAAATTGTCCATCGGCTAACCTTTTTATCATCAGAACACGTAAAAGTTTCTGCGATATGCGTCATAGTGGTTTTTCGATTTTTTAAAACATTGAATTTTAACTTGTGACAATCTCTTTCCGTCATTTTTCTTGGTCTGCCAGAACCTTTTTTTCTAGCTGTTGTTTTATTGTTTTTCTGACATGAAAGTATCTTGTGAACTCCACCAACACTAATGTTTACACCTTGAGCTTTCATAATTTGAATAATTTGGCGTATCGATTTACCGGACGCACTCATTCCAACAATGATTCCTTTTTGTTCCATTGTTAAATGAGGTCCTCTGTGAAAGAAAAATGATAATATTTTTAGAGTAATATATGAAGAAAATATTTATTTAATGATAAACTATGTATTCTAAATGAATATTTTTTTTTTCATAAGAATCCAATAACATCAAAATTAAAGGGGATTTTTCGTTTTAAATAAGTTAGAGGCATAAAAAATAACCAAAATAAAAATAAAAAAAAAATTACCTTTTATTTGGAGACATTTTTTTCCTTTTATTTTTTATAATAGTAATATAGCGATAATACGACCTATTTCACCCACGCTCTAATATCAACTACAGATTTTGCTGACAACGTGCACTGTATTCATATCTAATGTTTAGAAGTTTATTCATGTTTTCTTTGAAAGATAAACGTAAATTCTTTGATAGTACGAACAAAAATAAACAAGCTTGTATGAGTTTCTGACCAGAGCTCTTTCATTTTATGCGTAAGCAGTCGCTGTTCACTTTTTTTTGCTCGCCAGTGTATTATTATCAAATACAATATCTCTTGTTCGTATAAGAGTGCTCAATATTTTGTATAAATAGAGCAATATATATATATATATATAAAACGAAGAAACAATAACTATGTATGGTACTTAAAGTTTCATGCCTAGCGGCAATCATCAGCCATGAAATACAAATCAAAAATCTATAAAAACCGTTACAAATTGCAAAAATTACTGTATCGTGTGCTCTGACGTCATATTAGGAAAAAGAGGAGGAAAAGAAAGAAAGAAAGAAAGGAATAAAGAAGTAAAGAAATGAAAGAAAGCAATAGAGAAATAAAGAAAAGAAAAGAAAGAAAAGAAAAGAAAGGAAAGAAAAGAAAAGGAAAGGAAAGAAAGAAAAGAAAGAAAAGAACGAAAAGAAAGAAAGAAAAGAAAGGAAAGAAAGAAAGAAAGAAAGAAAAGAAAAGAAAGAAATAATATAGGCCTAGTCACCAGTATCAAATTTCGAAAGAAGAAATTTATTTCTATGCCTGCATTTTGAAACCAATTCGTTCTTCTTATTCAATAAGGTACCTTCATTAAACATAATAATCATGTACTTCTCATGCAGGCATAGCATGCAACATTTTGTGGCCGGGTTGTACGATTTGCAATGTTTGATTATCTTCCACTTAACGATAGGTGTGAAATTTTCTTCTTTCATTTTCCATATTTCTTTCGATAGTTCTGTGTCGTTCTTATATTTTTCAATGTTAAAGGATTTTTGGTGGTTCGCATACCTTAGTTTGAAAGGTGTTTCGCTGATGCCGTAATATATTTTATCTTTCATTACTGGGTTGCTGGAAGAGATGGTGGCTTGGTAGACTATGTTTTTTGCAAGACAATTTTGATGTAAAGGACACTTAGTTTTATTGATGCAATTACAGGTTTTTTCTGTAATGTTGGGGTTTTTTTGCTGCTGGTTTTTTTGCTGCTGGTTTTTTTGCAGAATGCTTTGGTTGTGGGAATTTATGATGTCTTTTATGTTCGGCATGCAGCTGTAGCTCACTTTAATGTAATTTCTATTGAAAATCTTATGGAGTTTGTGGGTAACTGGGAAATGTTTGTCGACCAAGTTTAAAAACCGCTTTCCTATATGTTATGTTTCTTAACAGATCCAAAGAAAAGTTCGATTTCAGTAAAGCTTTTATTTTTGATTCAGTAATACCAATACAAATACAATAATATCACAAACTTAATATTTATAGTAAAATAGAAAGTTCCTAGAAAGATACAGAACATTCTGGAACGTTATTATATATCTAGAGGGTTCTATGGAAGATTCTCGAATGTTCTGTTGTATCTAGAAAGTTCTAGAATGGACCGTAACATCTCCTCGCCAGCTTGGTTTTACGGAGAGCAAGCGTTTTGATTATTCTTTGATAGGCATCTACTAGATCGTCTTGTTTTGACTTGTTTTTTATCTTGACCAGTCGGCTCACACGACAACAAATCGGGCTGTACTATTATTGACTCCTCCACCTCCCCGGAGTTGTAGCGATGCCTGAGTTGTTCAATATGACGATGCCAGACTAGACCATCAGGCTCTGTCTTCACTATGACAGATCGAGGACTGCATACTTCAGTGACAATAGCCGTAATCCATTTTGAGTTGTAATCATTACTTGAGCTAAAATATCTGACATAAACCAAGTCTCCCACTGAATATTTTACAACTTTGGAAGAGTCCATAGATTGCTTTGATTGTTGTAAATGAACAGGGGATGGCAAAAGCAGATCGATTTGCGCCCGAATTTGTCTGCCATTGAGTAATTCGCTAGGGGACGATCCATTTGCTAAAGGAGTTCGGCGGTAGACCATGAGAAATTCCTGAAGAGCATTCCTAGGAGGTAGGTTTGATTTCTTCATGGCTTTTTTGAAAGTTTGAACTAGTCGTTCGGCAGCACCATTTGTGGCGGGGTGATATGGAGCACCTTTGAGCAGGACAATACCTCGACTATTACACCATTCTAGAAATTCCTGAGAAGTGAATGAGGAATAGTTATCGGTAACTAGAGCATGTGGATAACCGAAGTGTGCAAAATCTTCTTCCAGTAAATCAATGGTAGATTTGGCACTAATAGAAGACGTAGGATGAATACATGGATATTTAGATAGAGCATCAATCATGATAAGCCAATTAGTACCCATGAAATTGATTGCATGATCAAGATGTAGACGACTCCAAGGGCGTTCTGGTAGCATCCATGGATGGACTGCTGGTTTTGATGGAAGGTTCTGATTTTCCGCACAGGTAGTACACTGGTGTGCTAGATTAGTGATAGCTGAATCAATGCCTGGCCAATATACGGCAGATCGTGCGAGTTGTTTCATTCGTTGAATGCCGAAATGACCTAGGTGCAGTATCTTCAAGACTTGA
This sequence comes from Hydra viridissima, assembly GCF_058129835.1. Taxonomy (NCBI): domain Eukaryota; kingdom Metazoa; phylum Cnidaria; class Hydrozoa; order Anthoathecata; family Hydridae; genus Hydra; species Hydra viridissima. The sequence continues at coordinate 3,749,729 of NW_028324311.1, forward strand.
TCTTGAAGAGTTTTGGGGACGACAACACGTGGACCATAGAACAAGCATTTGCCTGAAACTGAGAGAGCTTCGGAAAGTTTTTGGAATTCCCGTATCTCGTCATTATTGTCGGATTCGACCCAACCATCTCGAACATTGCGAATAACTGCAGCGATGACAGGATCTTTGCTCGACTCGCGGACCAAGATATTCGGATCATGCATATTGATTTGACGACTAACGGTTTTCACCGCACAAATCATTAAATTTTCTTCACTACTTTCCTCCCCATCGAAAATGCGATCATGGTCAACTGGTAATCGACTGAGCGCGTCAGCGTTGCCGTGTTCAGCTGTCTTACGAAACTCGATTTCATAATTGTATTGGCTAAGAATTAAAGCCCATCGAGCCAGTCTATTTGCTGCCATAGCTGGAGTAGCCTTTGTTGGACCAAATAGAGCCAGTAGTGGTTTATGATCAGTGACGATGGTAAAACGACGACCAAAAAGAAATTGATGAAACTTTTTTAAGCCAAAAATTATTGCCAATGCTTCTTTGTGAATTTGACTGTAGCGACGTTGACAATCAGTCAAAATCTTCGATACATTTGCAATTGGACGTTCAGAGCCATCTGCTAATCGATGAAACAATATGGCACCAATACCAACTTCTGAAGCGTCTGTTGCCATTCCTAACGGTTTCGAAGGATCGAAGTGAGTAAGAACTGAATCAGATGATAACAACTGTTTCACAGCTTCAAAAGCTGACTGTTGTTCGGATGTCCACTGCCATGGCACATCTTTCTTAATTAGACGATAGAGCGGGTCTAATGTCATAGACAAATTTGGAGGAAGAAATTTGCCGTAAAACTGTACTTGACCAAGAAAAGATCGCAGCGTATTAACGTCCTTAGGAACTGGCATAGCCAAAACAGCATCAACTTTGTTACCTTTAGCAATACCTTCCGAAGATATTATATGACCAAGATATTCGATCGAAGGACTAGCGAAAATACATTTTTCTAGACGACAGCGTAGTCCGTTTTTGCTTAGTCGTTGTAGAAGACCACGCAAGTTGGAAATGTGATCGGCTGCGTTGTTGCCACTGACGAGAATATCATCGAGATAGACAGCTACACCAGGTAGATCACTTGTTAATTTATCCATTGTCTCTTGAAAGTACCCCGGTGCTGAAGTGATTCCAAATGGAAGACGTAGCTGAAGAAGTACACCAGTATGTGTACTGAGAGCCAGTCGTCTCTGAGAAATTGGACCCAAACGAATTTGATTATAAGCGTCAGCCAGGTCAATTTTTGTGTATCCATAACCGCCACGCAGTTTACGCAACAGGTCTTCTGGCAACGGCATTGGGTAGCGATGAGGTTCTAGCTGAGTATTAATGGAGACTGAATAGTCGCCACAAATTCGAATCTTTCGTTTTGTTTGTCCCGGAAGCGCGGTCTTTTGAATAGGAACCACAGGTGTACCTTCGTCGTTGAATTGAGTACGTTTCCAAACACCATGCTTGATACCAGCTTCGTAAGCGTCAACCAGATCTTCTTGAATAGCGAAAGGTACAGGTCTTGGACGGCAGAAGATAGGCTTGTAGTCAGGCTTGAATTTTATTTCAAGTTCAAAGTCTTTCAAACAACCCAATTCTGGTTTAAACAGGTCTGGAAACTCAGAACATAGAATTCTGCACCTTTGTTGGAGATCTGTGTCAGGTTTGAGATGCTCAAAGACCTTAGCAACAGTACTCTTGGATGATTTCTTAATCTTTTCATCAACTGAAAGATCAAGTAGTCGAATACCCGATCGGCCAATAAGATTTAGTCCAGGAACAGAAGTTACGTGGAACCAGATCTTGCAACAGGTTGTTGGAGCTTTAACTGATAATTCAACTTTCCCTAGTATCGGAAGTTGATGCTTGCTTGCTGACTCGAATTGTAAATCCGACGATTGAAGATGTGGTTTACTCAAACTTTGCCATAAAGTATGGGTGATGAAATTGGCGGGAGCTCCAGTATCGAGTTCGAATCTTATCGAATGCCCATTGATTTGGAGATTGTGTAATTTCATCATCAACATTGATTTGGTTGACTTGGTGAAGTGCTTTAGTCTGTCCATAAATGAATATAGGCTTGACCGTCTTTCGGGATTCAGCTTTTTTCTTGAAACAAACTACTTCAATGTGACCATTTTTACCACAAAAATTACATTCGGCGTCCTTGAAACGGCAATTTTTGCGTTCATGGGTCGATTTGCCACAACTTCTACAAGCGGTTGACTCAGTCTGAGATTTGTTTTGTCGAGGAGCTGAGGATTTGGATTCCGATTTATGTTGCCCCAACTTATTGATTGGGAGAGACATCGGAGACTTTGAGGGACCAACGGCAGTTTCCTTGGCTACCTTGGCGGCCTCCTCGGTTTCGGTTGCTATTTCTACCGCCTTGGCGAAAGTTAGATCTTCATTTTTGCACTTGAAAAGAGCTTTGAGCACTGCTTCATTTTTAAAAGAGCAGATAAAATGTGTTCGAAGAGCTTCATCCAGTGGATTTGTGATGTTAGCAAAGTCGCATGTTGCAGGCGATTGTCGAATTCGAGCAACCAGTTGTGGAATAGATTCACCTTGATTTCGACCAATGCTTGACCAAAATTTGAATCTTTCACGAACAAGAAATTTGGTTGGATTGTATTGTTCTTTCATGAATTGAGCAATTTGATCATACGAAAGATGGTTGACTGTCAAAGGAGTCTCTTGTTGGCTTGCAAGATTGCACAACTGTTTGTAGATGACTGGAGTTTGACAACTGAGAAAATAAGCAGCTTTGTTATTTCTTGTTATACCCCGAGCTTTAGCGAATGTTTCGAATCTTTCCTGATAGTCGACCCATAATTCAGCTGTTGAATCAAAAGCAGCAAAATCTTGAGTGACCTTTGATTCATTGGCTTCAAGCAGTTTGACAATGGCGTCTTGTTGCTCTTTGATTTGTCGCTGTTGTTCGGCTAGTTGTCGTTGACTAGCTTCTTGCAGCTTCTGCATTTCTGCCAATATCGCTACCAGAGTAGCACCGTGTTTTTCTTCCATGAGTAGTTTTTAGAAAATAGAGAGATCTTCGTCGCCAAAAATCTGTTATGTTTCTTAACAGATCCAAAGAAAAGTTCGATTTCAGTAAAGCTTTTATTTTTGATTCAGTAATACCAATACAAATACAATAATATCACAAACTTAATATTTATAGTAAAATAGAAAGTTCCTAGAAAGATACAGAACATTCTAGAACGTTATTATATATCTAGAGGGTTCTATGGAAGATTCTCGAATGTTCTGTTGTATCTAGAAAGTTCTAGAATGGACCGTAACACTATATTTGTGCAAACATTTTTGCTGTAAGGAGGATTGAACCAGATAATTCTTCGCTTACGACTTTTGTTGTTAACAGGTTGTAAATTGGGGATGTATATAAGCTTTTGGTCGTAACCTGATTTTTCTAAGGCTTCCTCATATATATAAGAAGAATTTCTGAAGATTTGTTCGCTAGATGAATTGGCAGACAATCGTAGCTCGATGGAATGCGGGATCTGCTTTAAAATGTTAGGAGGATGGTTGGATTCAGCATGAATATAGCTTAAAACATTTTCAGGTTTACTATAAGGCCGGAAAGAGCAGTCATTGAGGTTTAAAGTGACGTCAAGATAATTGACAATTTTCAAATTACATTGGATGGAAATAAGTAAGCCATTGTCTTTGAAGATTTGAACAAAGTGCTTTTTTATTCTTTCCATTTGCGTGCCGCTGGTGTTTTTAAATATAGCTAAACCATCGTCTCGATATAGTCCAAAATCAGCTTTGTTGTAATGTTGCGATAGTTGGAAAAGTAGGAAAATGCCAACAAGTTCACAAACCTCGGCACCGTCAAAAGCACCCATGGTAACATCAAACAAACCGCTTTTCTTTTTAACCCAAACTTGATCGTTATTAAAGAGTATCGATTTTCTTGCGTGTTTGATAATCATTTTTTGATCATTATTAATTGTTACGTGCTTCTCAGCAAAGCTAATTGCGTTGTTTAAAAGATTTTCATTGATTGAAAGGTAGAAGTCATTTATGTCAAAGGTAAGAAACTTATACAGGTGTTTTTCAGTGATTATCTTAAACCAATCAGTGACATTTTGCGTACATATCCATTGATTTAGACCAAGTATACGTTTGATATCATGGTTTATTTTTGATAGTATATTTTTACTGATTCTTGCAATTTCATTTTTAGCAGGGTTTAGTAGTCTGACTGTAGGGTTGTTTATAAAGTTCTCTTTGTGGTCTTTCAGGGTTAAAAAACAGTTAGATGTTCCATTTATTTCAATTTTGTTAAAAACTTCGTGGTTTCTTAAAATTCTTTTGGTTTCTTTATTTACTTGGTCTTTTATTATTGTATCAACAACTATTGCATCAACAACATCTACTATTGCATCAACAACAAGTGTTTAGATTTTCATCATCATCATCATCTACTATTGCATCAACAACAAGTGTTTAGATTTTGTTGATCTTGGATGTTTAAAAAAAAATCATTTGCAAACGTTCGAAACATTCCATATAGGCGTGAGCTGAGGGGCGAAAGACTGAAAAACCTTACGCTGACAGGAACAAAAATTTGTTGAACACATTAAATTAGAGAGAGATTGAACACTGAAAAACTTGGTATTGCTTGGTATTGCATTGCCGCTAGGCATGAAACTTTAAGTACCATACATAGTTATTGTTTCTTCGTTATATATATATATATATATATATATATATATATATATATATATATATATATATATATATATATTCATATAATGCATATAATTATAGCATTTTATTAAAAGGGATTTCGACTTCTAAAAACTATGAGAAAACTGTTCAAAATTTTGGGGATCAGGAAAGTAAGGTTTTGGATAAAATATTTGTTTTTTTTTTGTTTTACTACTTGTTATACATTGTATATGTGTTAAGCATACATACATTGATTAAGATGCTGACATATTGACAAAGGAAAACTATTTATATTTTTTGTAAAAAAAATTAATTTGTGTTTTAATTAAAGTCATAAATGGATGAAGGCTTTAAAAAAATACATATTTCATGTTACAAAAATACATATTTCTACTTTTTTATGCAGATAAAGGTTTTAAATAACGCTCTTTTCCATGGGCTCAATAACACAGCACAAAAATGTGCTAGAATACCATTTTTACAGCAATCAATTCACCTACAGGAATAAATAACATGAATGTTTAAAATTTTAACTCCAAATATTTGAGTTCCATAACACCTTTATCCATGTATGTCTTCAATTTAATAACTAGATTGTGTTTTTGAAACCAGTTTTCCAATAAGATTCAAATGCAATCAAATATTATTTAATTATTTATGTATGTTTATAGAGAAGTTAGCAGCTTTGGAGTTAAGATTAACAAAACTGGAGCAAAAAAATAAGTTTTTAGAAGTTCAAAGTTTTTTGGATAATGAAGATATTGTTGTTCCCCCTGGCCTTCCAATGGAAAGTAAGGAAGATTTGGAGAGGTTTAACCTTATGATACAGATGAAATCTGAGATGGCTCTCTATAAAGTTTGAAATTATTTTTTGTATTATAATGTTTCTAGCAGTCTTCAGGTTGCGTTTAAACTAGTAACTATTATTTTATAAGATCAAAGATAAGTTTTTTTATAAGTCTTATAATTGTAATTTATCAAAGGTAATTTAATAATACCTTAGTTATATTATACCGCATTACATTTTCATTTACCTTTGAAAAAATAGTTTAAATAAAAAAGTTGTAATATGTAGCATTATTTGTTTTTAGGTCGAATATCTGCGTTCTATTGGCGGTAAAGTTGAACGTCCAAAATACATATGATGTGTGTTGGGAGCCATGTTTTCCAAAAATTTTAGCGTTTTATGTAATCTAAACGGATCTTCAAGTAAGATGATAGCTACTGGAATGGGCAAGGTTAAGTTGCGATGTTATCATTTTGTGTTAAAGTGCTTACTATGTAAGTATTACTAGTTATGTAAATTTTTAGTCTATTAAAGTCAACTGTATTTTTATATTTACAAAAATATGTTTACAACACTAAGAAAGAATATAATATGTTAGTACTTATGACAATTACCAGTGGTGTCATTAGTTGTGAATTTGTGAGATATTATATTCTCCCTTGGTGACTTGAACTTATTATCATATGCACATATTTTTAAAACTGCTAACCAGTTAATGTAATTCTTGATTTGCAAAGTATACGTATAAGAGCTTAAAAATAACTTAAAAATAATTTATATTTAAACAAAAAATAAATTGAGTTTTTAAATTTATTTTCATTTTATTCTTTTAGCAGCAGTAAGAATTCAGTATCTTAATTCCAAGGATAAAGATATTTACCCGATGGTTTCAAGGCGCAAATAACAGGGTTGCCAGCCTACTGGAAATAAGGGCAATCAGGGAAAAGTCAGGGAAAAACATTTTAGTCAGTGAAATCAGGGAAAAGTCAGGGGTTTTTACTTTTTTTGCCAAAAGTCAGGAAAATTAAGTTTAAAAAAAAATGAGCAGCCTCCTTGACTGAAATGGCCCCCTTGGCCTTGCGGAGGTGAATAATAGAAGGAAAGAAAAATTTAATTTATTTTAATATTTTTTTTGTTATTGTAGTTACAACCCTCTTAAATTCTGATAAAAATAGTAACTACGATTGCTATTATATTATTATCTAAAGTTTGAAACTTATTTTTAAAATAAATTATTTTTATATTCAATTTATTTAACTGTGTGCTGCTATATGAGTTAAATATATTATATCTATATAATATATTTTATAACTGTATGTTTATGTAGTGTAGATTTTTTTTAGGTATATAGTTAAAAAATAGTAACAATAATGTCTAAACTAACTTATTTTGACAATGACTGGATCAATCATGAATAGCATCCATCATGGGATTGGCTAAAGAGAACCGATGATAAAACAAAGGCTTTGTGTAGTGTATGTGGAAAGACATTTTCTCTAAGTAATATGGGTATAATGGCAGTTAGAAGCCATGAAAAAAGTGGCAAGCATTTAAAAAACATATCTTTAAAAAGTCAACCAAAAGTACTAGATTATTTTAACAGTAATATGTCACAGAAAAATACAGCATCAAAAGCATCTGCTTCATCAAATTCATTAGTTACTGATTCATTTCTAAAATCTTCTCAACTAGTATCAATCGTTTCAACAACTTCTTCCAGCACAGTAGTACCACCTTTCTCTCTATTTACGGCTCAAAATGATGTAACACGTTCTGAAATACTTTGGGCGCTATACGTAACTCAGCAACATTTTTCATACAGATCATGTTCCAAAATTGGACTTCTATTTCAGCGTATGTTTCCTGACAGTTATATTGCTAAAAAAATGACTATTGGGAAAACTAAAGTGGCCTATAACATTACACACGGACTTGCCCCGTATTTTCATGATCTAGTTTTAAAAGCTGTCTTTAACTCTAACCACATTGTTGTATGTTTTGATGAATCTTTAAATGAAGTTGTTCAAAAAGGCCAAATGGATATTTGCATTCGATATTGGGATGTGATGCGTAACCAAGTGACTACAAGATACTTTTCGTCTGTGTTTCTTGGCCATGCAACTGCTTATAATTTGTACAAAGGTTTTACAAATGTCTTAAATGAAAATCTCCAAGCTAAAATTTTACAAATATCTATGGATGGACCAAATGTAAATTGGAAGTTTTTTGATATACTCAGTGATGAATTAGGTAAAAAATTTGAAACATCTATTCTTGAAATGGGGTCATGTGGCTCACATGTTGTACATGGTGCATTTCAAGCAGGTCATAAAAAAGTCAATTGGAATGTTAATGGAGTACTCAGGAGTTTTTATAAACTTTTTCATGATAGTCCTGCACGTAGGGCAGATTATCAATCAATTTGTGGAAGTGATAAGTTTCCTAAGAAATTTTGTTCATCAAGATGGGTTGAAAATGTATCTGTATGTCAGAGAGCTTTAGATATTTACGATAATGTGAAGTTGTATGTTAAACAGTCTAAACTACCAAACAATTATACTGTAAATATTGTTACTGACGCTGTCAATGATCTTTTGATGCCTGCTAAAATTTCATTTTTTCAGTATTTGGCTTCAATTGCAGAGCCTTTCTTAAGACTTTTTCAGTCAGATTCTCCGTTAGCACCTTTCCTTTACCAAGAACTAGAAAAACTAATGAGATCTGTCATGCAGAACTTTATTAAAAAAGATGTATTGGATGGGGCAAAATCTATTATTAAGCTAATGAAAATAGACCTAACCATGCACAAGTGTCACGAAAAAGAAGTAAAATTTGGTATTGCAACTTCTTCGCTTCTTTGTAAAATAAAAGTAAGTGAAAATCAAAAGTTACAATTTCGAAGTGATTGTATCCAGTTTTATATCGAAGTGGTTGATAAACTGAGGGAGAGAAGTCCTTTAAAATATAAACTTACAAGAGCTATATCCGCTTTAAACCCCATTACTATTTGTTCTAATTCTGAGATAGGAAAAAGCAGAATGACTGATTTACTCACAATCCTTCATGAATCTAAATGGATTAATGCCACATTAGCTGATAAGGTCAATATTCAGTATCAAGATTTATGTGATCTTGCCAAAGGCATCCACAGATTACAGTTTACAAATTATAATGTTTATAAAGATAGGTTGGATGTTTTTTTAATTCCTTTTATAAGCCAGAACTTTAGTTCCTTATTTGAAGTATCCAAAATTGTCTTCACTTTTTCACATGGAAATGCACAAGTTGAAAGTGGGTTTTCTATCAATTCAGATGTTCTAGTAGAAAATTTACATGCGAGCTCTGTAGTTGCCCAAAGACAGGTATATGATGGAATTCACCATGTTGGTGGAGTTTGCAATGTTGAAATAACCATAACAATGGTTAAAAGTGTAAATATGTCTCATTCACATTACAAAGATTCATTGAAACGAAAGAGAGAAGAACAGATGCAAGAAGAAAAAGAAAGTATTTATAAAAGAGTAGCTGTGCAGAAAATCAAGGAATTAAATGCTAAAAAAACAAAGCTAAATCAACATCATCAGGAAGATATACGCGAGATTGAAGCTGAAATAAAAATGCTTTCACGCAAAATGGAATGAGCAGATTTACATTTTTTTGATTACATAGATTTGAATTATTTTTACTTCCTTAAATTTAAAAATGATTTTTAATCTGAAATAAATCATTTTTGAAAAACAAAAAAAACATTTTTTTTATATTTAAAATCTTTACTTTTTAACATTTTTATATATGTGTGTTAATTCTTTTGAAAGTTTAAGATAATTCTTTTAATGATTTCTATAAAATTTTCTGAACCCAAATTGTTAATATGCAAATCTATTATATATATTGGTAGCAGACCCAGTATATTACCTTAAGTTTTAATACAGTAGAAAAAGGTATATAAAACAATCAACAACTCAAATTTTTCAAAAAGTTAAGTTGAAGGCTATATAGACTAGTGTTGTTTTATTATAAGATTAGTAGTTATTGCTTTTTTATAAGTTTATTACAAATTTTAAGGCTGAAGCATAAAATACGATCGTATAACATAAATGACTTCTCTACAAAAAAACTCTGACTTGTAGCTTATAAGTTATTTCCTTTATTGATATTAAACTGAAAAAAAATTTCAAGTAACTCAGGGAAAAATATAATAAGTCAGGGAGAAGTCAGGGAAAAGTCAGGGAATTTGAATGAACGAAGTGGCTGGCCACCCTGAAATGATCAAGGATATGGGCGAATAAATAGACAGACGAAAAGCAAGGTTATAAAAAATCAGTTGCAGTTAATCAATCAAAAGAATATTTATTTATTATTTTCTTTTGCAAATTTATAAAAGCTTGTTTATCTTGATTTTATTTATAATTCTAATTTTTCTTAATTATAATTAATAATTATCTAATAAATCGCCACGTTTTTAAATACTTGTGTTTTAAAATATTGTTTTTAATTAAAGCTGCCAATATTAGTTTCAAACCTTTAATAATATTAACTACAATAATAGAATATTTTTAGTTCTTTATTTGTAAATATTTTTCTTTAATGGTCTGGAAATAAAAGTGTAATGATAAAAAATTTGTTCTTTTTTTTGTATTCAACTAAGTTATCTATAAATAATACAATATTTTGTGTGGACAGTAGTACTGTTTGGTAAAATCTGATATACAAACAATCACTATTAGATAGAAAATTAAATATTAAAAAGCAAAGTTATACTTTGTTATTAAGCAATATTCAAAACATGATTTATAACTTTTGCACTTTCAATTTAACCGCAGAAGTGAATTTAAAAAATCGCGAAAAAAAATCATATAGTTGGGCCGGTAATGGTACCAACTGTTAGCCAACTGTTTTATTACTGTTGGGCCGTTAATGGCAAACAATTGTTTAAAAACAGTTGGCTAAGTGTTGGTAAAAGCGTTACGTTTTTTTCACGGTACCAACTAAATAGCCGACTGTTGGCCCAACTGTAGCTAATAGTTGGTTATTAGGATCGGGCCAACTACTTACCAACTGTTCGATGTTTACTGGGACGTCTTGCAGAGTATTTTCAGTTTCTTGTGCAATCAAAGCATAACCAACAGCTTGACCGGTTCCGTTTCCATCCTCCACTAACAAAGTGAATAAAGGCATTCTTAATTTGTTTGTGCAATATGTACAATCAATCATTAGCACTTCAGGAAACATATCAAACACCTGTTTCATATCTCCGCTTATTATTAAAAGAAATTGCAGAACACTGTCTGAATCAACTTGAACAGATTTAACTGCATCAGGATCTTTTCCACCTGAAATTGAAAATCAAACTTCAACTTTTAGATAATAAAATAAATTGAATAATAAAGTGAATTATTTAATCTATAGTTGAATTATAACCCAATTAACTTCAGGTAAACTTCTCTAAATACTTTTAGGATTAAGCTAACACGAGTTTATTGCCTCTCTATATATACTAACTCTAAGTCATAAATTCTGAAAAATACAAAAATTGAAAATGAAAAGTTAGAGTAGAAGACTTACAGAAGGACATCAGTTCATCAATCAACAAAGCCTCATTTGATTTTTCGCAACTGCGTGCTAGTTCAATTTTTTTATTTATATTGAATAAATCTTTTGATGTTACTACTTTGCTTTCTTTATTTTGCAAGTATTCTTTCAAAAAACAGACTTTAACACCAAGTTTAAACATTGTGCTGATGTCATCCTTTATTTTTTCACTTAATCGACGCTGTTCTGGGTAATGCATAAAAGCAGTTCTAAAGAGAAACAAATTAAAAAAAAAAAAAAATTAATTCAAAAAAGTGAAACTTTATATAAAACAAATTAATATTAAAATATAGATGTTCTAACCTGCTAACTTCATGATTATGGTTAGCCTGAAGTTGCTGTACTACTAGTTTTGTTTTGTTCTTATTAATGGTGATATAAAGTTTTGCATTACATCCAATTTTGAAAGAGCTAAATAATAAATAAAAAGTAGTGAGCATCTTCACTTTCTAAAAATATATAAAATGGTGTTGTTAGGTCAACTGCTGGTTAAATATCAAATGTATGGATCTCTTGTATCAATGATACCTATTTATTAAACTTTTTATGATACTATTATAATAAAAAAATTCTAATAAACATAAAAATAAGCAAAAATGATTAAATTAAAATTTAGCATACTGGAAAACAAAATATTAGATAAAAAACACATTTAAAACCTTTGATTTGGGCGAAGTCCTTTCCCTTTTATTCTCTTAACTCCCCCATGCTTGCATAAATATGTTACATTTCTAAATTTAAACTTTTCATCAAAATGTTTTGAATCCTGACTCAAACTCTTGTTAGCCGATGCAACAGTTTTGCTGTTACATTTAGTCCACACAATTTGTCGTAAAATCCGACCAAGAAGCCAATTTATTTTCAAACTCACCAAAGGTATCAAACTCGTCTCCTTGTTTAATTTCAATATTCATGATAAGCTGATACTAAATTTGACAAGCTGAAACTTAAAATACAAAAGCACGCTGTGTAATTTAATTATATTTTACTCCTTATAAACCGTGGTCGTGCGAATAAGCTTATTTTTGTTATTTACACGATGGTCGTGCGAATAAGCTTATTTTCTTTATTTGCACGACGGTCGTGCGAATAGACACTTTCCATATAGTTACTATTTAAGAAAAAAAAAAGCCAAAAAATGAAATAAAAAAATACTAAGAACACTATTCTTATTACACTGTCTTTTCGTCAAAAAATAACCCACGAGTTTTTATCTTTTTTTTTTGCGATCCGTGGCATCCTATTTATTAATTTATTTATTATTCCGGGTGTAATTGATAACCAGGATTCTTCTAATATTTGCCACAGGTGCTCTTTGGATGTTGGGCATTTTTGTCTGACCTTTCTGTCCAATTCTTCCCACAGTAACTCTATTGGGTTCAAATCTGGTGATTGGGCTGGCCAGGTCATGATTTTGAGGGCACCATTATCCTCTTGTTCCTTTATATAATTCTTACATAATTTTGAGGTGTGTTTAGGGTCATTGTCCTGCATAAAAACAAAACCACGACCAATAGTTCTTAAGCCAGAAGGTATAGCATTGTTTTCTAGAATTATTTTATATTGTTCTTTTTTCATAATACCCTCAGTTTTAACTAGGTCACCTACACCAGCTGAAGAAAAACATCCCCATACCATAGCTGACCCACCACCATGCTTGATTGTCGGCACTAAACACTCTGGGATCATTTTTTCTTTTGTTGTTCTTCTGATGTAAATTCTACGCCTTTGCCCAAACAGTTCAAATTTGGACTCGTCGGTCCATAGTACTTTTCCCCAGTCTTCTTCTGTCCAATTTTGGTGGTCTATAGCCCATTGTAACCTTTTCTTTTTATTTTCAATCCGTAGCAACGGTTTCCTGACCGCTATACGGCCAGAAAGTCCTGTTTGTCTAAGACGTCGTTTCGTAATGGTTAATGAAATAGATTTTGAACGACTCCTATTGTAGCCTGAAGTTATTTCCGGGGCCGTAAGTCTTCGATTTCTTTTACTCATCAATATTATACTATTATCTTCAGCTTTTGTTGTCTTCCGTGGTCTACCAGTTTTTTTGTCTTCAAAAATGCCTGTTTCTTTCCATCGTTTGATGGTATCTTGTACAGTACATCTGGCAACTTGTACTTTTTTGCAAATTTCACGAACTGAATATCTTTCTTTATGTAATGTAATTATTTCAGAACGTTTTGCAACCGTTAAAGAAGGTTTTTTACCCATATTTTTAATTAAATAGTCGAATTATAAATTTTTAAAATTTTTTTGAAGATTTTTTAATACAACCGTCATTAATACCAAATGAAAACTAAACAAAACTAAATATTCTTAATCATTTTAGTCGGATATCATTATATTATAAATATTTCCTTCATGTTTCAACAAATAAATAACTTTAACAAGACCAAACTGTTAAGAGTAATGAAGCGCTATATATCAAGTTAAAATAAACAATTAAAAAAACAAACTTATTTATGTAAGTTTGAGGCCAGTAATACCTATATACTGACCTCAAACTTACATAAACACTTAAAATTAGTAAGTTTAAGTATTATAAATTAAAATTATTGATTAATTTAATGATACAGGATAGATTTTAGCTTTTTATATAAAAAATATCAAGTGTCCGGAAACTTTTGGCCTGCAGTGTATATTATCATTCCAACAATCGATGCTTGCATACGATGCCCATCCATGATATGTGAGCCAGGTAATATCCATTTTTCAATGGCAGCTCGAAGTGTTTCAACTGTTCTATCAGCCACTTCAACAAGGAAGCATCTTCCGGAGTTATGCTCAATTCCCCCGAATACCCAGTGACCTTGACGCCATAGGCCACGATTGTATTTCCTAATTTTTTGTAAGAATATGGCATGATGTACTAGAAAAAAACACAAAATAATCTTTTTGATAATTATTTTTTTATGATTTGATGCATATATGTATCTTTGCCGAAAAGAGGTATAGAAAATGACTCTATTTTTTATTAAGAAAATAATAATAATAGTGATAATAATAATAATAATAATAATAATTATTATTATTATTATTATTATTATTATTATTATTATTATTATTATTATTATTATTATTATTATTATTATTATTATTATTATTATTATTATTATTATTATTATTATTATTATATGGGTAAATTCAGGCATTTGCAGTTACTAATATCTATTAACGAGTTAATAAATGTTTGATAGACCGTTCAAACAAAGTTTTATTTTACATTTTGAACAAGAAAAAGAACAGGTCATGTCACATATTCTGCACCGTCCCCTTTTATCCTTGATTTCGGGCCACTGACAGAATCCATCATATCTTCTTTCACTAACTGGTTTTGGGTTTGACGGCTTTCTTCTGAGCGTCTTTAAAGGTGAGAAACTTCTTTTGGGACGATCAACTTTTTTTTTCTGAACCTTTGTCTTTGAGCTTCAGCGCTGTTGCTACTTGTAAAATAAATCCTCTTAAAGATAGCTGTTTTATCATAATTTTTTATAATAATTTTTATCAAATTTTCTTATTTGTTTGTTTATTGTTTACTAAAGTAACCAGCTACAAATTCTACATAGTTTTGACTAAATATTCTTGAAAAATACCGTAACTCCCTCTCACTCTTCTTCCACTGAACAAACGATCTCTTTCAGATACCCGTACTTGAAATCTTCCGAGATTTAACGCTGATGAAGAAGTGAAATTTTCATTTTAACTTACATCGTCTGTCGATGACAAGGTACATTTTCTTTGTTGTTGTTGCTGCTTGTTTCTACAAGAATCTCGAAGCTGGATTTTATCGTTAAGTGTGATAACCCCAAGCCTAGATAGCTCCTCATCAGATGCAGCTAAAACTGACAAATTATCAAATCTTTCTGTTTTAAATCCGTTTATAAGATTTTATAAACCAATATTTGTTAAAACATCAACTATCTCATTATCTGCTACAAAGAATGCCATTTTTAAAAGTGAAATGAATATTTTATACGAAACCCCCTTTTCTAAATTTCACCCTTCATTAAAACTCCTCCGTATAATAAACGACCGCATCATACATAAGGTAGTGCGCACATTATATAATGTAATAGCACATTATGTAATGCTTCAGTACATCATATAATGTAGTGAGCACATCATATAATATAGTAAGCACAGCGTATAATGTAATCACCACACCGTGTGATGCAATAAGCACAGCAAATAATATAGTGTGCGCATCACATAATGAACTGAACGCACTTAAGGCAGCTTTGGCGTTCCATACCAGACTCTTGCGCAGACTTGATAAATTTTTTTGTATTATTTTTTGTCAATTCCAATACAAAAGTGAATACCATCTCGGTTTGAAATGATATCTAATTAAAATATTTTCTAGAAGATTTGTTTTCTGTAGTTCTAACAGTTAAAGTTAATGGATTTCCACTATATAGATAAGGTATAATAAACTATATTTATCTTTAACGTACCCCTACTTTAAATTTACAATCCAAACATTTTGAAAAAATTGTTAGTAACCTAAGTTGCTTAATTAAAAGCCTCATATCTACTAAGTGTTTTTTTATGTGCATTAGAGTTTTATATGAACATATAGCCCTTTTTTTATTATTTAAATTTGACAATAAAAACTTACATACCTGTAGATATTTTTAAAGATTGGCCTTTCTCAAGTCTTCTCGCTCCATCTTGTTCTTTATTATGCCTGACTCAACTTACTCGCATGATAAGGGATCAGCGGTTTCTGACAAGTTAGTTAAATTTAAAACGCCCTAACTGGAACAAGAGTTGTTATAACATCCTGAAGAATAAAATTTGCTCTTAAATTTATATAAGTCTTAAAGTTTTTTATTGAAGTTTATAAATGAATATTTGATAACTTTTAAAATATTTATCAAGTAATTTATTATTTATTCTTTAGCCTCTTGTAAGGAGAGTAAAGCAGCAGCTGCACATTTTGTTTTTCAGAGATTCAACATCTTTTGTTTCTGCATAAGATCATTGTGTAATATCACTAAGTTCAGAACTACGTCTAATTCATGATCCGTCAACCTTATTCAAAAGTAGAACTTTTTTAAAAAATTTATACTTTTATATGTATTAATAATTTAACTTAAGCTTTGAGCTATTTACTTGAAAAACTTTACTTATTCAGTTAAAAAGATAAATGTGGGATTCCTTTTCCAGAAAAGAGACACTAAACACTGCATTGTACTCAGGCCATAGCGTTCTCTACTACAGGCCTATTCATCGCGCAACCGGATTTTTTTGTGGAGGCCTACTTTTTTACGGCAAAAAAGATAATAATTTCGTAATTTTAAAACTGAAAAGTATTTTTAATTCTCTGTATAGCCTAATAATTTTCTTTCATGAAAAAAGAAAAAGAAAGAAAAAATATTTTTAAGTAAT
The DNA here is from genome assembly GCF_058129835.1 of Hydra viridissima. Taxonomy (NCBI): domain Eukaryota; kingdom Metazoa; phylum Cnidaria; class Hydrozoa; order Anthoathecata; family Hydridae; genus Hydra; species Hydra viridissima. Next base: position 3,766,239 of record NW_028324311.1, read on the forward strand.
AAACAATGTAAATAAAAGACGAAGAAATTTTTTCTAATTTAAAATTTCACACATTTACATTATTATTACACCTTTAATTTTGGCTTTAACTTCGAAATACAAAATTGATATTTTCTTAAATTGAGTAGAAATGTTATTAAACCAAACAAAGAATATTAGATAAATTTTGATTAAAATTGTTAACAAAATCTGAAAAAACAAACAAACTACTATATGAAACTTTTACAAATCTTTTATAAAATAGTATACTACAGGGTGTATACTTAATTTCTGACCCCCTATATCTCGGTTTAAGAATACGGTATTTCAACACATACCATTTTATTACTGTCATATCAATTTAATTAGACAAAGAATATATGTTAATAGTCAGTAATCAGTATTTTGTCCATTTCTTTCTATGCATTGGGTAATTCTCCTTGGCAGGCTTTCTACTAGGCAAAAACACTCTTCTTGCGTAATGGCAGTCCACTCCTGTTCAACACGTCTGATCAACTGTTCACGATTACGAGGTCGAGGATTGTGTAAAACACTGTCCTGGAGTCTTGAGCAAATATGTTCGATGACATTTAAGTCGGGCGAGTTGCCAGGCCAGTCGGTCCACACTGCTGGAAAGTCTCTGTTGATCACATTCATTGTTGCTCTTGCCGTGTGGCAAGTTGCTCCATCTTGCATCAGAATAACTTTATTTCTCACAGGAAAGATGGTCTTATCATCAGCTGCACGTTTGTACACAGGTAGAATAATATCACGGTAATATTTTCCATCAATAGTTTTATTTTGCTCAACAACAACCAGATCAGTTTTGCCATATCGAGAAATGCCGCCGGCTATCATAATCTTGAGACCGAATTTCGGACGTCGAACATAAGGTATTGACTCTGGTGTTGCTGTACGTACTCTTTGATTTTGACGGTTTGGAGCCAGATATAATTCAATTGGACTCTCATCAGTCCACAATAGGTGAGCTCGTTTCACTTTACCATCCGGTGAGTCATCTGCGAATCCCTCTTCTTGCAAATGAGTACAAAAATTTACGCGATCAGTGATGTTTTTCTGCAACAACATGGGTTTCACTTTCTGTGTATAGGCATGCTTTCCCCATGTGGTCTTGCACAAGTATTTACTGATAGCACTGTGTGAAATTGTTTTTCCTCTTTCTTTGTAACTGTCTGAAAAATTCAGTTTCTTAGCTACAGTTCTCGTTCCAACTCCGACTTTGTCTTTGACCCACTTTCTGACCTTGTCCTTGGTTCTTGGTGAAAACTTTGTTGGCTTTCCAGGTCGCTGAGCATCTGTGACGTCACCCTCTTGTTTTCTTGCCCACTTCCTTACAGTATTTCGAGAAACTTTACACTGTCTAGTGATTTCTTTAATGCTTAATCCTTGACTACATAAAACTTGAATTCGGTGACGAAGTAACTGTTTATCAGAACTCATTTTCAGAGTAAATTGCTAAAAAACACATGTTATATAATACATGTTAGTAACATATACATATAATACATATAAATACACACAGAGTAGTTAATGTAAATCATAAACAGACACCAAGTATCACTGATATAAATAAGGCAAATAAAAATAATGCTGATTATTTCTTGTAGCCAAAATGCTAAACATTAAAAAAGTGTAAACTTAATTTCTGACCCCGGTTTCGAAGAGTAGCAATACGTCATAAACAGTGAAGAAAAAATGTGTTATTAATTGGCAAACTAAGATCACATATTAAGGAGTAATAAGGACAATTTACTTAAAAATCGTGCTAAAACTATAGTCATAATGCCAAAGGCCGTGGAAGACAAGGAGAATGAAAATATCGTTTTTATGTATGTTGACAAAATGGCTCCCATAAACATTTTCTGAGGTCATATCCTATCTGAAGTGAGCGTTTTACGTGCAGAAAGTATAGTTACACCAAAATACATGCTAAAGTATTTTTCGGGCTAAAGTAGCATTTAAGAGAGCAACTCAAAATCTTGTGTTTGTAACATGTGGGGGGTCAGAAGTTAAGTATACACCCTGTATATATATTATAAATAGTAGACAACTAAGTAGAGATTTTTAATACTTTTAGAGCAGGTTCTTTGCCAGATCTTGGAGTGACAGTGGTACATAAATTTTTTAAAAAAATGTTGCTCAATATTACACGATGATGTTCTTCCATATCCAATAAATAATGGTCTGATATAATCATAAAAATACTACTTAAAGATTTTCTGCAAACATAATCTTTAATTATTTGAAAAACTACAAAACAAAAAAATGTCCATTGGCACGAATTATCAGTTGGAATTTTTAATCCACCACGATCTAAAAATTTAGAAAACTGACCATATTTCTGATAATAGAACGTTGTTTGATCTAAAAGTTCATAATCAGTTCGTTCTTTATCATTTCGTGTAACATAACCAGCTATGTGAATAAGTGACATTTTGACATCATCAGCAATAGAAGATTCTAGATCTTGCAAGTTATCAAGAATTTCGCAGCAGTCTTCAGACAACTTGTAATGGCATAACGCACATTGATGACCAGACTTCACATTAAAATTGTCAACATCTACATTTAATTTCAAAAGTAAAGATAGATGTTTGATACGTAATTTCTCAATAACTTGTTGAACACTAAGAAAATATGTACCACCAGAACCTTGACGAAGTATACTATATTCTTTTTCCAGGTGATCTGTTGTAAATTGACCAAGAAGTACATAGTTTTGCGTAGTGTTAAGTAAATATCTACATAAATCTACTAGTCCCTAACAAGTTTGATGTATACAAGTTGCAGTATCTTTAGAAAGCTGTTTAATGCGTTTACCTTTGGGACCTGCCTTTTTAAGTGCCATATCACCAAATTGTAGTATTAAATTTAAACGGTTGTCATCAGGATTATTGATAACAGCCTGCAAAGGATCATTATGCCTTGTATCAGCACCAATGGCTTTGACATTTAAAATTTTCCACCAACTAATAACTTTATTGATAAATATGGCAGTGTCGTTAACATCACTATGAATCAAGTCAGGATGTTGCAAAAGAGCAGCGTAAGTTATATTAATACACACTGTCGTTCAACAGGTTTAGGAGAAATAGAAATTTCATTCAGGTCAGATAACTTTAGAAAGCTTCTGGATTCTGCATTGTAAAGGTGCTTCAAATGAGTCCATTTTGCAATCCTGGTTACTCCGTTATTGTCAAATATTAATTCCTGAGTTTTTTCAGTTAACCAAAGATTACGAATATTTTTGATGAGGTGTACAAAATCATAAAGTAAATACTTTCCATCTACTGTTAACCATGGTTTTCCCGGAACAAATGTGTAGATTTTAAAAAAAGACTGATTGACACGATTCCCATCACATATAATAGCTTTTACATTTGCATTGACTGAATCAATTATTTGATTGGTTAAATTAATCTGTTCAAACAAAAAATCAGATGCTAATTTTGATATTGGTATCATTTTAATTAACACCTTTGGACCTCCATTTAAACAAACAGCCATAATCCCTAACAATGTTTTGGACAATTCTACTGGGTTATCCTCCGATCTACCAAAAATAGTTCCACCATGGTAAAGCAAACTTTTTTTTACATATATTTCATCATGTAGTATGATACATAATTTCTGTTTATCCGGAAGAGAGTTAAAAATTGAGTTAAAAACTTTGTTTGCAGTAATATTAGAAATTTTTGAAGTAATTCGAGTCAGTGTTGAAATAGATGGAAGTTGATAGTCATTACTTAAGCGATTATATAATGCCCTTGATCTTGAAAAATATACAAAAGAGCGTATAAGTATTTCAGGTGTATAAAGTTTATTTCCAACTGTTTTTGGTCCCATAACTGAAATATGTTGCATAATTACCTCTTTTTTATTGTCCATTTTCAAGGAGCTTAAAAAACGAAGTATCTCATCGAACTTAGACCAGGTGTCAACAGTTATGATTCGACTTACTGTTAAGCTAGAAATGTGACACTTAATCCCATAATGAAATGTTTCAAAGGTAAGATTTTCATAAATTTTAAGTACAAAAAAAGGTATTCCATTAAAAAATTGCAAAGATTGTATAACAACATAGCCATCAACCATAAACGATATAACCGGATATTGGTGATCACTGCTATTGATAAACTTGTTTTTGATGTCACAAAAAGTAGCTTTATCTCTTTTAAAAAATGTGTCTAGCTCATCATCTAATGTACTTATAATGCCACCTAAAGATCTTTTGGTAGTCCTTTCAGTTGGATTAGCAGTTGGAATTTGAGATAAAGGTATTCCCAGCCAAACAGAAGGAGGATTTTTCGGTCGACGTTTTCCTCCACGCACTATAACTGTATCAAAATTTGGAGGCCAGTGTAACTCACAGATAACAGTATCCTTGTTAACAACCAAATTAGAGTTTGGAATAGCTTTTATCCATTTTACACGCTCAACGTTATCAATTGCAAACTGATTTTTTTTTTTACTATTACCATTGTAGCAGCGTCTTTCTCCAACTGAAATAGCAAAAAATTATATATTAATGATGACAGATCCTGATTATATATACAAGAAATTTATTAACAAAACAAAAGGTAAGGAGATAACTATAAGTTTGGAGAGGTAATATAAAAAGTATTTAAAAATATTATAAACAACTTTTTGGTTTACGTAGGATATGGAGTGTTTGCATGTAAAAACATTCAAAAAGGAGAATTTATAGTTCAGTACAGGGGAGATTTATTCCTAAAGTGTGAAATTATAAAAAAAGAAAAAGTTTACGAACAAACTAATGCTGGGAGTTATGTGTATGACTTTATGCACAATAACATTGAATACAGGTAATAAACTTATCTTGCTTATTTCTATTTTTTGAAGTTTGATATTAAAGACATTTTTAAAAATCTCTTTAATATTTAGTATTGATGCCACTTCTCATGAGGAATACTTGGGTCGGTATGTCAACGACTCCAAATACTTTCCAAATGCAGTAATGAAAAAAGTTTTAACTGAAGATCAAAATCCACATTTGTGTTTATTTGCGTTAAAAGAGATCGAACATAATGAAGAAATTGTATACTTTTATGGTGTTGATGGTTTAATGTGGCATGCAGAGGTAAGGTTTTTCAATTTGGTGATTCTAATGCAAAATAAAATCTAATTTTTAGTTTCAGTATTACTCCTAAAAGAAAGAAAAATTTGTGTAACAAGAAAAAATCTTTCTAAACATCGAAATTTTGTAACGTTGTAAAACTCTAGAAATAGATAAATATATTATGTAAAAATATTACTTAAATATTGCATAAATATAAAGACGTATTTGAAACGGTTTTAAAGTTTAGTTTATATACTTTAAGGAGTTAGAAAGGAAACAAGAGCAAATTAAGGAGTCAAAGGTAAATGATATTTTTCTAATTATTTGAGAATCTGTCCGTTAGTGAGATCAATACCATGTCAATATTTACTAAATATAAGCTACTAAAAAATAACTGTATGTGCACTAAGTAAAATTTGACTTAGCCTAGTACTTTTGAACTAAACTCTCCATTCGCATAACAAAGTATTTTTTATATTGCAGAGGAATAAATCCAAAAAAAACAAAGGTGAAACAAAACTAGCACAGAAACAGTCGCAAACAAATCAAGCAATAGAATTTAAACTTAGAAAAAGTGTTGCAGAAAATCCCCTATTTTTAATTAGTGATGAAAATCAAGTATCTTTTTTTTTTTTACTACTTCTAAAATTTGTGCGTCTTCAAATTAAATGGAAAACACTAATACTATACACAACAAGAAAATGAAACAAAAAAAAATCAGTAATCAACCTTAGGTAAATGCAAAACAATATGCTTTCTATTTTTTAGAATTTCTCAGATTCAGTAAAGAAAGGCGCTTCTAATGATGTTAAAAATGAAGTGAGTTGGTTCTTTAGTAAAAACAAAAAAGTAATTAAAGTATCAACTTTTGCATTTAGCATCTAGCACTACTTCAAATTAAGAATCCCCTCATATTGATAGAAACTTTAGAATATTATTTTTTTTAGAATTCAGCTTGTAATATTCTGAGTATGCTTACAGATGAATTTGTAAGAATGATGAAACTTTTATTTCTTACTTTGTATTTGGTTAAACTTTTTAATTAAAATTTAAGCCTAACTTTGACTTCAAGTATTTAGTAGTTTTGTTGTTTTTTTATAATAAAGTGATAATTAATTGATAGATTACAAAAGCTATCACTTCTACTTGGATAAACAAGTCAAATGTAAGAAAAGTTTATAGTCTTAATTGTCTTTATTTATCATATTGTTTTTATATAAGTTAAAAAAGATGAAACACTCGGGTTGCATAAAATGGTAAATTATTATAACTTATTCATTTTAATATTTATAGAATCATTGTGAACCAGTAAAGAATGATTATGTCAACCAAAATAGTGAGAGTGTGAGTATTTTAAATACAAAATAGTCTTGTTTTACACAAGATATTTTTGTATTAAAAAAAATGATAAAAATTAGATCTATAAAACTAATTAAACTCTAAACAAATTAAAATTTTTAAAGACCACATTAATGATAATTTAAATACCAGAAAAATAAATGTGCTGAAGTTTTTTGAGATATTTAACAACTGAAAAAAAAAAGTTAACTATAATAAAAATAAAATTGTCATTCTTAGGATAATTTAATTTAAAAATATTGCACTCAATACAATTTTTTTTTCAATAAAAAAAATTCCTGTTGATGATTTAGAATGAAGTTAATTCATCAGAAAAAATCTTATCAGACAAGATTATTGACGAAGGTAAGTACTAGCACATGTAAAAAGATGAACAAATGGAGTTTAAAAAGAAAACATTTGAATCATTTTTTGTAAATATTTTTTAAATTTAGACTTGGAAGAAATTGACTTGAGTGCTTGTAGCACATTACAAAACTCACATTTAGTAGAGGTTAAATTAATTTTTATCCTTTTTAAGTAATAGAATAAAGTCAAGGAAGTTCAATCAATACTGAAATATTTTTGCAGGCATTACTTTGACATTTTATTTTCTAATAACTTACCACTGTTCTTCCTTAATGTTAATACTTCAGAAAAGAGAAAAATTTAATTTTTTAGAATATTTAATTGGAAAGACTGCTTTCTATCTAAATGGTATTAAAAAAAATTTTTTATCATTAATAAAGTATCCTATTGATTCAGATCGGAGCTAATTCTTCACAAAAAGAACTCTTATTGGAAAAGTTTATTGGTAGAGGTAAGCTTGTTCATATAAGCTCTAAAACTTATAGATATTTAGTAAAAAAAATTTTCATAAAAAGATTAACAAACAAGATTTTTAAAATTTAGACTTAGAAGAAATTGACTTCAGTATTCAAACCATATTACAAGACTCACACTTAGAAGAGGTTAAGATGATCTTTTTCCTAGTTTTTAGGTTTTATTACTTACATTAATACATTTCTAGATAGTAGTTTAAATATTAAAATTTTTTCTTTATATTACAAAAAAAAAAAAAAAAAAAAAGAGAAAGTTTATATTATCAAACAAAATGTTTGAGTTGTTTTTATTAATAAAGAACAATAGTGCTAAGTAATAATGGACTGCAAACTAGCCCTAGTTAGTTCTTACTTTAACTCCCAAGAAAACCCTTTTGGAGCTATGAATATATACAAATGGTTGAGTAACTATGCAAAATTTCAAAATATTTACAGTTCGTTTCAGAAAGATATTTGATTTTTAAGATTTTGATAAAAAAACTTTTTCAATTAACTTGTTTCAAGAAAGCCATATTTTCTTTAGCCAAAAACTAGATTTGTAAACATATTTTAAAATGAATTGGAGAATCCAAGTTTAAGTTATGGAATCAAAAAAAAGGATGTGGGGAAACAGAGGGTTTAACCTTCAAAAGTTGTAATTATATAATAAATTTTAAATTTCAGACAAAATTTTAATAGTTGCTCTACCCTGTGTATAATCATACCTCCATAGGGTTTTCTTGGAAAATACTGTAAACATTAAACCTGATTTTTACAGACCATATTAATAACAATTTAAATACCAGTTTTATTTTTAACTATAATAAAAATAAAACTGTCATTCTTAGGATAATTTGATTTAAAAATATTGCACTCTATATGATTTTTTTTTCAATAAAAAAAATTCCTGTTGATGATTTAGAACGAAGCTTATTCATCAGAAAAAATCTCATCAGACAAGATTATTGATGAAGGTAAGTACTAGCACATGTAAAAAGATGAACAAATGGAGTTTAAAAAGAAAACATTTGAATCATTTTTTGTAAATATTTTTTAAATTTAGACTTAGAAGAAATTGACTTGAGTGCTTGTAGCACATTACAAAACTCACATTTAGTGGAGGTTAAATTAATTTTTATCCTTTTTAAGTAGTAAAATAAAGTCAAGGAAGTTCAATCAATACTGAAATATTTTTGCAGGCATTACTTTAACATTTTATTTTAAAAAAATAAGAACAAAATAAGAACATTTAATAAAAAAGAACATTAAAAACTACAGAGAATTATTTGAGACTATTCTAATTTATTTCTATCAAATTTTGTAGAAAAAAATTTCGCAGAAAACAACCTACCAGAGTTTGCCCATTCTGTGGTGAGCTGCATACAAAATTGAATCGCCACATCTTAAAGAAGCATAAAGATGAAAAGGCATTAGAAAAAGGCATTAGAAAGATTTAAAATCATCACTAGAAAATTATAGTGATGATTTTAAATCTTTTATCATTGGCAAATTAAGAGACGATGACATTGGATTACTCATAAAAAGTGATCCAACAATTTTAATGATTGGTTCTCGTCTCTATGATAAAATAAAGAGAAAAAAAGATAAACGTACAGAAGTAAGAAGGTCTGTTAGGGCTGATATGAGGAGATTGGGTCACCTCTACAAACATTTTAAATCGTTAGATATTCAAGCGGTATTTAACAATTCAACTGATATGTTTCTCCGTAAGAACTTTACCAACCTAACAAAAGCAATTAGTATTTATACATCATCTGAAAACAATGATCAACAAAAATCTGTACTAAAACAAGCTTTGTGTTACCTTATTTTAAATGCAGCGGAAAAACTTGTAGGAAACTTTTTAGCTAATGATGATGATAGTGTTGCAAAAGATATATCAAAATTCATTAAGCTATATAATCTGGAAAAAGAAAATGTCTTTGGTGATGCAAGTTACAATCTTAATAATAGAAGAAATAAAAAATTTAAAAAACCAGCAAACTTACCTGTTGAAAGTGACATTATCCTTCTAAGAAATTTTACTATAGAAACAATAGATAAATTAGTAAATGACAAGTTCATGATGTGGGATCTACATTCATTTGTTTTGCTAAGGAACTGTACTTGTACAAGGTTAACTTTATTTAATGCCAGGAGAGGTGGTGAGCCAGCCAGGTTGCTTTTGACTGATTGGAAGGAAGCAGATGAAGGGGCATGGGTTGATCAGCAAAGAATTAAATCTTTTTGTGATGATTTTGAAGACAATCAGATGAAAATAACCTATCAGACTGGAAAAGGGATTAATCATCTTGTTCCGATTCTTTTTCCAGTTGATACAATAGCAGCAATGAGAATTTTGTCTGATGTTAAAATTCGTAGTGATGTTGGAATTTAAAACAACAACCCTTATGTGTTTGCAAGTGGAAAGAGTTCTGATAGTCATTGCTCTGGTTGGCATGCACTTACAAGCATTTGTGAAAAATTGCCTATAATAAATAAAACTAGGTTAAATGCTACTACCAATAGACATAGGCTTAGTACTCTTATCGCTTCACAATCAATGATAGAGAGTGAACGCAACCTTTTTTATGAGCACATGGGGCATAGTGAAGCAATTAATAGAAATATTTACCAAGCTCCACCTGCCATCATGCAGCTCATCAAAACAGGAAAGCGATTGCAAACCATTGATGAAGGTAAAAATCAACCTAAACTTTAACAAATTTAAAATATTTCTTCCTAAAAATTTCTAAAAATACCTACAATTTAAACAATATCACATTAGGTGAACAAAGTACAAGTAAAGAACCACAGAAAAAAATACAAAAGACAAGTTTGATCAATCATGTTCCAGAAAATAATGGTAAATATATAATTCTTACTAACCCAATATTTTTTAAAAATTACACACAGGAATTTAACTTAAAACAAAACCAAAATCTATGCATAAACAATTTAACTGTTTTAGTACTTTTTATTGTATATAGAACTGAAAAATAAGGCTCAGAGCTTCTACTTTGTTATGTTAAAGTCTCAAACAAAAGAAAGAAAGAAATATTGGAAATAACAAATATTTTATCACAGCATTAGTAATTAGAAATTTGCCAATAATTGTTTGAGCTATATTATATAAACTTGTTTTTTAATAGGTATTAACAGTTCCTGTAAAAGAATTCCAATCTCATTTAAGAAACATGACTTTAAGAATGTTTTCTTTTTAACATTAATGTTCTTTTGTTAATTATTACAGAGGGTGATATAAAAACGCCACTTTTTGAAACAGATGCAAGTGATTCAGATGACAGTGTTGAGTATTTTAAAAAGTATTTTAAATGAAAGTATTTAAAATACTATTTAAAATACTTTTGTATTATTTTTATTTTTATTTGAAATGCTTTTATTCATTAGTATTTTCAATTTAATTTCAAATACTTTTCAAGGCCATTTTTTATTTTGTTTAAAACACAAAATACAAAATACTTTTCCACCAACAGCAAATTAATTAAAACTTGGTTTCCAAAAGTGTAATAATAAGACGACTACATTCTATATACGTTATGTATTTCATCCTGACGTTCATCCGCTTTTACAATTTAAATATCATTTCTTAATTCATTGTGCACAATGAATTATGCACATCGAGCCATATATAGTCATTGAACTACATATTCATTGTGCACAATGAATTACACAATGACACAACTACAAAAAGTTCTTTGGCTGGATTGAGCTGCCTTAGACCACCCTTGGTAATGGTAATTTGTTATTTAATTACTATATTAGAGGGAACCAATCTACCAAAAATTCAAAATGGCGGAAGAGAGGGAAACGACTAAAATTGTAGAAAATGAAAATGCTGAGAGTGAACAAGCCGTCCCTGCCATACTTGATGGAAAATTTTTCAAAATTATATCTAAAAGTAAAACTACAGGGGATGTTAAAATTATTGCACAGTGTATGTTATGTGTTGGCAAAAAAACCTACAGTGGTTCACTGAAAGCAACTTCTAATTTTACTCAACATCTTCAGGTATGTATATAACTACAAAAACACTATATTATATTGCGCACTAAACATTAAAAACAATAAACTCATAAAGCAACACAGACAAACGCTAATGCTATAACATAACACAAATAAATGCAATAATCTCGGTTGATTGACTGTTGTTGTTGTTGTTGCAGAATGCTCATGGCAAAAAGCGAATCGAGGAATACAAGCAGCACAAGGTTTCAGTTGCAAAACAGCGTAAGCACTCGGTAACTGAGATGGAATCTGGAGTTGGAGGTGGACCTTCTGTCGAATCTGGTCCTGCTTCTAAGAAGTTGAAACAAATGCATATTATGCCTCGAAATCAAACATCCATTTCACAGGATGAAGTTGACAAGCTTATTGCTGACTACGTTGTGCAAGAAATGCGCCCCTTGATCACAGTGGAAAAGCCGGGTTTCAAAAATTTGATCCACGGACTCAATCGCAATGTCAGTATACCTTGTCGCAAAACATTAGGCAAGCGATTAAACGCCCGTTTGCTAAAAATGCGTGATGATAAAAGAACAGTCTTCAGTAAAGTACCATTTGTTTGTACAACAGCTGACATTTGGTCAGTGAACCAAAAGAGCTACTTAGGAATGACAGCTCACTATATTGATATTAGTACTGAATGCTCAGTATCACGCATATCTGTTGCTCTTTCCTGTCAACGTTTTGTTGGAAGTCATACTTACGACTCAGTGGCTGCAATGATCTCAAAAATTCATAATGATTATGGGTTACACGTGGAAAAAATTACAGCAACAGTAACAGATAATGCCTCTAACTTCAGCAAAGCCTTCCGAGAATATTTTGTAGATACTAGCAGTACTGCATCTGGTTCAGGGATCTCTGCAACTGCTGAAGAACAAATTCAGGAAACAGGAACTGGTGATGATGATGTAGCAGAAAATTCCGACAATGATGTTGAAATAGCGGACATGACTGCAGTCCTAAATTTACCAGTTAGCGAAGACACGGATGATGATACTGAAGTTGCTCTGCCTCACCATGAAGCTTGCAATAGTCACTCTCTCAGCCTCGCATCAACTACTGATGCAGATAAAGCATGTGATTCTGATGCTAATTTCAAACGTCTTTATCGAGCTGCATTAGCCAAGTGTACCAGCATTTGGAATTTGCTTCATAGAAGTTCCAAGGCATCGGATGCTGTGAAAAAAATCATCGCAAGGGCAATACTGATACCAGTCCCTACACGATGGAACTCCCGGTATGATGCATTGAAATGCATTCTCCAGTTGCAAGATAAGCTTGGAGAAATATGCGACGTTTTGAAGTTGCCAAAGTTCAAAAAGAAGGAGTTAGAATGTCTAGAAGAGTATGTAATGATAATGGCTCCTATTGCTGTTGCCATTGACAGGTTACAAGGTGACAATGTGTACTTTGGCGATGTATTTCCGACGCTGCACACCGTACAGCAGAAGTTGCAGGACCTGCAGCAGAAATCACTGAAGCATGCTAAGAAATTTGCAGAATCTATGCTTACAAGCTTGAAAACAAGATTTGAGGTTCATCTATCATTTTCTGAACATAATGCCAGCAGGATAGTTGCAGCAGTATCGCATCCCTACTTCAAAATGAGATGGGTTCCGGGTGATAAAAAAGATTTCTGTCGTGATCTCTTCGTTCGTGCAGCTAAGTCTCAGCAACAACAGTTGTTGGACAGAGCTAATACTATTTCTGGCCCTGACCCACTTCCAGCTACTCAATCAGCTGGTGGCAGTGGCATGAGTGATGATTTTTTCTCGTTTAGCGAAATTAACATTGCAGAACAAACAACAGTCAACAACGAATGTTTATCGTACTTAAGCGACTCTGGTACGGATTTTAAAATCTTGGCAAAATATGAAGTTATAAAACACGTATTTGTGAGGTACAATACGACCTTACCTTCATCCGCACCTGTTGAGCGGTTATTTAGCACCGCTGGACAAATTCAGACGCCACGAAGGAACTGTCTTAGTGATGCAACATTCGAAAAACTGTTACTTTTAAAGGCCAATAAATGTTGATTTAAAGGTTAAATTATGTCAATAAAGTTGTGATGTACGATTCGAGTCGTTACAATTCCAGTATTTTGTATTTAAAATAGTTTTATAATGTATTTTTATTTGAAATACTTTCCTTGTATTTTATTTTTATTTTCATTTCAAATACTTTTTAGGTAGACTATTTTATTTTTATTTCAAATACTTTTAAAAAGTATTTTGCCCAGCACTGTCAGATGATTCAAAATATGAAATTCACAGAGAGAATGGTAGCTATGTTTTTTTTTCTAAAACAAAATGGAGTAATAAAAATACAAAACAATATAAATTTCAAACTTTTTGTATCAAATAATATGATTATTTCATTTTGTTATGCATGCCATTTTCATTTTAATTGAATTACTGGAAATTAGTCTTTTTCAAAAAATTGATTTCTTATGATTTTTCTGTTCAAATCATTTGTCAAAAGTCTTACCTTGCATTCAACAATACGAATAAGCAACTACTATAATAACATTAAAATATACTTAACTATATCAATTGAACTTTGTAAAGAGTTATGCAAAAACATTTCCCCCATTCATGGTTTTAATTTTAGAGAGTAAAGCAATAAACAGAAACTATTGTCGTTGGACAGTTGAGTATGAAGACCTGTTTTTTAAATGGTTTCAAAAATACTTGGACAAAAAAGCTGGTTGGCCAGGTATTTATTTTAAATAGAGTATGGTACCTTAAAATGCATGAATTAGAAGCTTAAGCAAATTTATCTAAATAACAGCTATACCAATTTGGTGTTTATGTTACCTAGCAACAACTAATTATAATGAAATCCTTCAATTAGGAGCAGTACAAATCATATTTGTATATTAAGTGAACTTAACTGTTATTGAAATAAAGTTTTTAAACTTTAACAAATTAAAAAAATGTAAAGTATATTTTTATAAAATTTCTTACTAATGTATTTCTGAGAGTAAGCTAAATTTTATCACTAAACAAGCAATAAAAATGATCTTTTTATTTAGAGCGTGATTACATAAAAAAGTTTCAAGAACTCGTACCATTCTCATACAAAACAATTAGAACAAAAGTAAACAACGAAAGAAAGAAAAGACGTAACTCAGTAATGCTTCGCAAAAATAATATGAACATTAGCGTGTGAGAATATCCTACTTCAGCATTTCTCTTTTTTTTCTTTTGTTAAATCTTTAACTAACAAATTCTTAACTGCTTAAGTATTCTTTCTTGTTATCTTTATTATAAAAAGCTTCTTTAAGTTTCTTTAGAGCAATTTTATTAGCACATGATTATTCCAGTAAAATAGTGAAGGCAAAACTTGTGCATTATTACTTTCAGATTACTTAAAAATGTTGCAGCTAAAATCCTTTTAAACTAACAATCTTGTTGCTAAATATGACATAAATTAATATGATGAATCCAGAATTATTTTTAAAATAATAAAAACATAAATAACTTCTAACAAAACAGCAAATATATTTCAGAAGTTTTGGATGATCCTTTTTTTTTTATCTTTGATTACAAACTATAAGAACTTGTTTTTACTTTATTCTTAACGTTAAATTAAAATATATTGGTAAGTTTCAAAAAATTCAGCGTCTTTTATTACAGAGTGAACTTTACTTTATTAGCAGAGTGAACTAAAAAATATATCTAAATAATTTCTGAATAAGCATTGAACTTATATAGATGTATTAAATTGTATGCTTATTTGAAAGGCTACAAAAATGAAAGTTAAACTTACAATAACATAAAATAATGACGAAGACTAAGAAGACTTTTAAGCCAATATCATTTGGAAGAATCCACAATAGGGATATGACAATTTTGCAACCCTATATCCCCATACTAAATTTAGTGGAGATTTTGTTCAAAAATCAGAAAAATAACAAGCATTTTTACTATATGTCAAAAAAGTTCACCCCCCAAATAAAAAATATTTGTAAATTTTTTTTAAAAAATGTAGTTTTGCAACACTTCTTCCACTACTTTATAGAAACCAATAAACATGTATAATTAAAATTTGTCTGCTGTGTATTTGACAATAAGTATTTAATATTTAGTTTTTCTATGCTATGGCATAATGGCATTAAGTCTTGCATCACTTTCACAGCACGTTCTGCACATATATTTGAACGTTGTGTTGGTATTAGTGTTGGCTCAGTGGACCAAAACCTTTTCAATGATTTCAATGCTTTAGGATGCTCATTGCATGCTTCTAATAGATTAACATAGTCTGCAGGATTGAAGTAGTGACCCCCAAACCATATATCACCCCATGAACCACAGATGAAGTCACATGCTGCTTGAGCTGATTCTGATTCTTGGTATTCTGGTACTAAAATGTAAGCAAGTAGAATAAAAATGGCTCTCGAATTCCACCTTGCATTGCTTATAGCAGGAAGTGATTTGAAACTAACTTTTGGAAAGTTACCTGTGCTTTTAAACTTTCTATAACATGCTATTAAGTGATTCAGGAAATCCATATCATCTCTCCAGCGAGTTCGCTTCACTTTTGTCAAAGGATTTCCAATATTACTAAACAATAGCTTCAACTTCTCGTAATCTTGCTGCAACCTTGTCACAAAAGGGTAATGGAGATATGGTGACATTGTCGATCCTTCAAAAAGATCATTCATGACATGTTTCAAAAGAGTATCTAGAATATGGTGTTGGCATCCAATAAAAACAGGCTTTTCTAGTCCAATGGTTTTAAAATGTTTCTGTAACCGTGTTACTACACCATTTCTTAATCCTGTATTTGTAGATGTTGTGTCAGATACAATCATTTTTATGGCTGGCCACAGCTCATACTCATCTAGCACATGCTTTATTCCATTATATATTGTTTCACTTTTTCCATTCATCATTTCCAGAACAGCAAGCCTAACCTCTCTATTTTCATTTTTCAAAACAACTACTTGATGTTCCATTTTCTTTATTTGTTTTCCATCAAAGTGCAAAGACCACTTGCTTTCAACTTTTCTCCTTCTTTCATAACACCTTTGTAGATACCACTTTGCGTTGGAGTATGAATAGAAATACCACTTTCTGAAAGAGTTTTACAGACTTTATGTGCTTTTTTGGTACTAATCTAAGCAGAAATCACTAAATTTACTGCTGAATTTGTTTTTTGTTTTTTAGATGATGATGAAGGACCTTCAGCTTCAATATCACTGCTGGAACACTGCTCTTCACTTTCTGAAGGTTCTCCTTCACTAGCTGATTCAACAAAATCTTGTCCTTGACTGATGGACATTTGTTTCTTTATCAACACTAATTTTCTTGGATGAATACCTTCAGCATCTTTAATTGTGGTACAATATCCAGCTCTTCCATTTGTTGACTTTTGAAGACAATAAAATTCTTTATCTTCCTGACACAACCATTCACCTTTCTCATCGGTTATGTCAAACAATCGTGTAAAATGTTGAGTTCCGGGTTTTCGACTAGCATTGTCAAGTTTTTTCAATACATTTTCTATTTTTCTTTCTGCTGCCGATTTCCCTTGTTGAATAGGAATATTTAGCTTTCTCCATAGCAATTTAGTTTCTTCAGCCACAATTGCAATTCTCTCCTTTCTACTTTTCACATTTGATGACAAACTTTTAAATCGATCAATGATACGCTGTTCTGTTGGCATCTTATTCATTTCACTAATACTTTTAACAACAGTAGTACATTTTCTGGAAGTTTTAGCTTTTTCAAACCTTACTAAATTTGATTCCCAAACTTTCTTATTCTTGTTTGAAGCAACTCTATTTTTGGACATAATGTTCAAAACACAAGATAACAGTTTGACAAAGTTAAAGAAGACAATTCCGGTTATATGCAAAAAACCAATTATAAAATGCTGAAGCACTTCCGCGCGGTCCAACAGGGTTCAAATCGAAAATTGCAGTTATTAAAAGTTTCAGTTATCTTGTAAAGAAATCTGTAGAATTTATGATGTTTGTGATCACAGTCGTATATTGAGTAAGATTGGGTTCTCTATTATATTTCTAATTTATAACTCACTAAAAAGATAGGAAAAATTATTTTCAGCTTAAGGGGTGATCTTTTTTGACAATTTACATAAAAAAATATATATTTTATGTTTATAAATATAATTTCTCCACTCATGGTTACATGGGGAATAAAAAATTCTTAAATTTTTTTTTTAGTCATACCCCTAATCCACAACCGTTTTACTTAGCATGCGTTTTTAAGAACTAGATTTACGCATGTGCAGAGCTGTTTAAAACTAACGGCTCCGGAAAAGAAAAGCAGGAAATTTTTATATACAAGGAAATAAAACTCTTCTTAGCAAGATGATAGGTCTTGAGCTTTACATAAAAAGAAATTTACACAACTGATGCAGAAGAAACCAAATTTCACTTAAACATTTAAAAAGAAAAAATTTTTTACATTTAATTTTAAAATTCTATTCTTTCTTTTTATCTTATTATGCTTAAAGACGAAAGATATCTTTTAAATGACCCTAATTTTCCAGTTCACCAAGGCGAGTACTTTCTATAGCACTCTCTTTAATAGCTAGTAATTTGACTTTGTTCATCATTTAATTTTCCTGAAGAATAATTTCCTTTAGCTCGGCAATAATTGGGGACTTTTTAATAAATATTCGCAGTTTAAAGTATTAGGCAGCGTCGGGATCCCGACTTTTAAAAACGGGTTGAGATAGAGAGCACGAAAAAGTCTTCCATGGTTGGAACCTTGATTAATTTTCCTAAAAAAATAACCTTTACAAAAATTTCTCAAAAAATTTAAAGCCTTCGACCAATTATAATATTAAATTTTGTCGCTTTAAATGGTGAAAAACGTTTACCCACCTGCATTTACGAGATAGAAAAAGTTTAAAAAAAAAAAATCTTAACTATGGTTGTAAGAAAAAATCTCCAAATTACGACGGCACTCATTATATTTTTCGAGCATATCGGAAAAGATGTAGTTTATTTAGCAAATATTTTGCTTCTTAATCAATGAGGCAATTATTGCACAAAATACTCATCTATTGTTACACTCAATAGTATTAAACATTAAAGTAACTTGATTGGGAAAAGAAAGGGGAAGTCATTACCTTAACCGGTTTTTGGAATAACCAATTTAACTATACTAATCTTTTCCAACACTCAATACCTCTGGAGCTCTAAGCGTTTTATAAAGATGGAAGAGGGTATTCATACTTTAGAAAAGGAATGTAGAGAAAATATATTTCATGAAATATTTCAACTTATTAGGAAATAATGAACCTAGCTAAATAAATCGTAACTAAACAATGATTGCTCGGAAAAGCATTCTGTTCGTAAAATTCTGTTTACAAGAAGACCTTGCGCTGCACGCAAAATTTAATGTCTGCTTTAAGTTAACTTAGCGTCAAAATTTGCGTAAAACAGACTGGTAGTATAAACAATTTCGCTAAACGGACATCAAATTTTATTTTTCATATTTGTAATTAATCAGCTAGTTAGGGAATAAACACTTTACTAAAACAACTAAATAATAGATTTATTTAAGATTTTTAGCAAGTTATATTGAGTTTGACGTAAGTTAAATAGTGTCCGCTTTAGGTGGACTTTTTTATGACTGTCCGCATTAGGTTGAAATAGTGTTATATATATACATATATATATATATATATATATATATATATATATATATATATATATATATATATATATATATATATATATATATATATTACACAAATAAATTGCTGATTTTTTGGAATAAAAACCATGTGCATGCAAGGACCTGGGAAGACGTAACCTGCCAAAAATCACTTTTTGCGTTCAACGTGCTTTGATAGATTACCCATAACAACCGTGGCCTTTGGTCCACCATGAACAGTATAAGTTATTTATTTTCCTTAAATATGCATCTTCCAATATCTGAAAAAAATCCATGTACTCGGGTGATAAAAAGCCTACAGAAGTCCTAGAAGTAGCCTTATTTTGCTTTTTTTTTAACTAAAAAATACCCTAGAAACGGTATAGATATACTTAGCAACGGATACTTTACAGCCTTATTAATTAGTACTGCTAATAAAAGTTTTAATATAATACTTTTTTATAAAAGAACTGTACAAGAGAACTTGAAAAAAATACATATAACACTTAAAATAAAAACAAATTAAAATTATTTATAAATAAATACAATGTTCTATCTAATATGGTATATTATATCAGGTAGAACATTGTATGTATGTGTGTGTATATATATATATATATATATATATATATATATATATATATATATATATATATATATATATATATATATATATATATATATATATTTGTACTTATTTTATATATTAAACACAACATTTTATTTATTTCATTTGTAGATAGAACGAGATAATACTGCGGGGACGAAATGACTGCCGACTTAGCATGATATTTTTGTTAATCACTACTTGGTACATACCATGGTTTACTTGAGTTACATAACATAAATTTTTTTCAGCAGTTTTCAGTAGAAGAATTAAAATTTGTTAGTAAAAACTGCATTTATTTAATATTAGTCAATAAATAATTAATAATAAACAAAACATGTCAGAGAGCAAGAATAAAGTTAGTCCTTATGAGAAATGCATATATTTTAATAAAGAGGAGACTTCTTGTGGTCCTTTTAAGCGTTGGAACAAAGATGGAATCTTTCAAGTTAATGAATAAACTGCTGACATAACTAATCATCTACAAGCTTTAAAGGTATGAATAATATTAGAGTATTATTTGCTTTTTTATTAAAAGAAACAGGATTTCTTACTCCATAGGTGGAAAATTTAACGTTACTGTTTTATAGCTACTACCGACAAACCAGTGGAATGAAAAAACCTGGATTGAAAGCCGACTACAAGCTTATCTTTCACGCAATGACTCATTATGTACGTACCATCGTTTTTCTTTTGGTATTGGGTGGAAGCAGCCAAACAGTTGTCAACACCCAAGACATGATTTTCAAATCGGTAAAAAAGCACCAAAAATTTGATCCATCTCTTTGAACACCCTTGCTGCTTATAACGAAAAGAATTTATCACTTCCTGTTGGAGCCGTATTTTGCTTCAGCCACCTAAAAAGTATTTCTACAGATAACAATATTGACATGTTAGAACCAGCTCCAACACCAATAAAGTCTTGCTTTCCTGCTGATGACATGTATGTTCCAGATATGTATGTTCCAGATATAACAATCATTTCAGATGAAACTATCGATTAATCAAAAAAAGCAGCTAGCTCTTCGTGTGAAGTATTTAGAGCAAGTCCACTGTCCTTTCAGATAAAGCAAGTTCACCAGCAGCTGAGGACAATGTTAAAGCCAAGTGAATATGTGACAACTCAACAAATTCGATCATTATTCTGTAGGCAAATTAACTTGTATATTTACAAATACCCAAAGTATGTATGCTAAAAGCTATTAGTTGGTGGATTTCCATCTCTGTTGCTTGAAGAGGTTCCAGCTCTTATGCTTGAAATTATTATAGTTTGGCTGGTTGAAGAAGACCCAGTCTTGGATTTAAGACTGACATCCAACTTTCTTTTATTTCTTTTACCCCTTTCCTTAATAAAATTAATTTTGGTTGAACCTTCAACCAAGACTTCATTTGTTTCTTCCTGAAGAAGTTCCTCTTCAGCATCTTCCTCTGCTTCATCCTCGTTAAAATTTGCGGAGATCCTTACCTTTGGCAAGTTGACCATACAGTAAACTTGCACGTGGACATTTTCAACATCAAACTTTGTCCTTCTGTAGGTCACAACTGCACCTCCTGATCAGAACACTCGCTTAGAGCCAGCAATTGATGTCTGAAAAGTAAAATAAATTTAATGTTGTGTCAAATTTTCAAACAAATAAAATTAAAATAGACTGGGAAAATCTTTCAAACGGCTGAAATTCAAATTTAAATTTTAGTGACAAAAGTTCAAAAATTTGGTTTTAAGAATTTTGGAAATTGGCGATTCCCTATCCTTTCTAAAAACCTATTTTAAAACAAAGTTTTATTTATAAAAAAAATTATCTTCAAAATAGTTTTTTTTACCTGAGATACAAAGATATTTTCTGGCACACTTGGTATTAAGAGGATACTCCAAATGATGCCTTCTCCACCATTGTAGTACATCGACATCGGCTGGAGAAGGATCTGTTAAGTTGAGGTACCTGTTCATTTCCAACTGCATGGGGCTAATGGCTACCTCAAAAAGTGAACGAGTGGGCTGGCTAGACTGAGAAAATCTCATTTTAACACTAAAAACAATAATGACTGTTGTAAAAAAGATATGCATATATATATATATATATAATTTTTTTTTTTTACCTAAAAGTATTTAATTTTAAAATTTGAATTTCAATTACCTAATTTTAACTTCAATGCTGGAGTCTTCTTCATCAACTTCCTCAAAAAATCTGTGATTCAAGTCATGTACTAGCTCAACTTCATTCTCCTTGATCATCAGCTCAATCATTTCCCTGTAATTTGGACTTTCATTTTCTGCAAGTGTAAGTCCTTTGTAAAATGCGTGGGGAATTGCTCCATAAGCATAGAGCTTGTTTCGGGTCCCACAAACCGGAAATCTCTTTTCCAAGGTAAGGTTTTGCAGAATACTTTGGTCTCCTCGTTGATTGTTGGTTTATTGAGTTAAGAATTTAGATAACCATTGATATTAAAAAGTCTTGATACCAAATAGCAGATGGTTGGTTTTTTGTCAGAAGAAAATAATAAAGACATCACTTCAATCTTGATGAGTGGACGCATGTAGGCAGTAATCTGAATAAAAAATTATTAAAATTATTGATAAATATTATTCTTTTAACTGTGAAGGGCTTACAATGTTAATAACTTCAGAATCATTTGCTTGACTTGTACTTGGCTCGGAACTGACAAAAGGCTCTTAAAGCTTTTTCTGGTGTGAGTAACAAATTATTAGTATTCAGAGTTTCTCCAGTATTTGCTTCGTATGTGCTTGGATTGTTTCTATCAGTAACAATACTACATAAAAAATCTGCTTCTGAAGATACATTCTTGTCAAAAGGAAACATTCCACTTTTCCTAAATCCACTTTGAATGTTTGTAATAGTAATACTTTTTTCATATGCGATGTTAACACAAGATGCAATTTCGTAAATAGTGATTGGCACTCCAGGATGATTTAGAAGCCAAGATTATACTGCGTCATTGTAATAAACTTTGAATGGAGCAATTAAAGACACATTTAAGGGCTGCATTTTGTGACTACTATGTGGTGGTATAGTAAGAATAGTAACATCATTATTCTTTGCAAGATCAAGAGCTTTCTTCTCTTTAATCCAATTACTGAGAACTTTTATATTATTTATTATAGCCATATCAAAAGCAATTGATTTTAAACTTACAACAGACTGTCCATAACACATTTGAGAGTAGGTAACAATATGCTGTTTCAAAAGATTTTCTTGTTCTTCAGTAAATACTCATCTTGTAGAAAAATTGGGTTTTATAGTTATGATTTTTCCATCTTTTATTCCTTTTTTTCTTTTAACATATCTGTATACATAAAAACACACATTAGGAATTTGCTTTTTGTTACAAACTTATGCAAGTTTCATTTACTAAGTAGGAGAAAGTAGTATTTATTGGTGCAGAATACATAAGCATAAATTAACTGCAAAGGGTGCTGTGATTAAGATTCATTTTTCCTGCAGCATTTTTTAATAAACACCATCCTGCTAAAACTATATCAATAGCTACCACCATAGAATTACTTTAGAAGGTTCCTTTACTAGTTTTTCCTACATAGCTCCTCATTCTAATCTAAAAATACTAAAGCAATAACAAAGAGGCTTTACAATTCATGGTCATATCGTGGTTTAATACAACGGTGAGCTTTAATTTACATAAATAGATTTTATGTAATAGTAGAAATCAGTATAAAAACATAAATTAAATGTATCTTAATCCTTCAACAAAAAAGAGTTAATAAAGCAAAATTTTGTCTATGTAAACTTTTGTAACTTATGTTTATAAGACAAAATTAATTTTATGACTACATAAGTATTTCATCATACTACATGCATAAATACTAAATTAATGTGAAATTTATTTTTGCTACATAAACTTTATTTCGTGGGTATACTGACAAAAGACGTTAAGTCGGAAATAGGCAGTTTTGACTTAATTATGCAGTATTATAAAGTTTACAACGCTCTACAAACTGGTAAAATACACTAAGTCGAATGAAATATTATATTTTCTCTGATTTTAAAAATACATTTAACATTAAGTTGTAAAACGTGTATTTTATTCAGGCTAAAAGCTTTAAATTCCTTAATATTTTTCAAAGAGTCGTGGTGAATATTTTTGTAATGGAAAAAAACGTTAAATCGATTTAGCGCTACCTGTCTATAGATGCGTCACCTAAGTTATTTCTGGCAAAGAGCTTTAACTCCACTTGGTGGAGGTGGACAGCATGCATAGCACTATCGAATACTGTCAAAAGCGTACAAGACTGGTTAATTATATTTAAAATGAGTCGAGTAAAATGTGTTAAAAATAAATCCACCCTACAAAGCAATGCAGTTAAGTTATTTAGATATGCTTGCCTTAAAAACATTATCTTCTACTTTAATTTAAAAATATGAATACCGAAAATGAAATGGTGAATTGGTTAAAGATTAAATGTTTAAGATATTAAAAACTTTCTTTAGGTATAATATACTACCCAAGCAAAAAGTCACAACAGGCGTAGTACAGCGCCAGTACTGTCTGACTGGCAGTCAGTACTGGTTCTGCATTGGCATTTTTATGGGATGATAATAAGTACATCTGTATGATTAGGTACATCTGTATGATTAGGTCGTCCTTAAGTACATCTGTATGATTAGGTCGTCCTTAGGTCGACCCCTTTATACCAGAAAAGTTGCCCTAGCGCAAGTTTATCTTAAAAGCATTCTGAAATTTTTATAAAACTAAAACTTGTCCAAAATAATAAATCATTTTTTAACTTGTTAATTCTGATTTCATAAAACCACATTAAAGTGAAACGAATGAGAACCCAATAAGTAGCTCTGGTCATATTTTTCAATATATTCTATCTATCAATCTATAAATCTATTTCAAGTTGCTTCTGGATCTTCCGTTGGTGCAACTTTCGAACAGCTCGAACGTTTATAATCCTCGTTCTGACGTGTGCGTAATTTAAACCATTATATCGATCGGCAAACTTTTCCATTTCTATTCGACCTGAAAAAGCCAAATCGGTCTCTATGATTTTATAACAATCTTGAAAATAAAACTAGAGTATAAATTTGGAAAAATACTCATTCCACAAACTACCCTGGCTAATTCCAAAAAAAACATCACAAAGAAAAAATATAATATACTTGGGTAACCAAGGTCTTTCTCAAGATGGTACGCAAAAACCTTTTCAAAATCCTTCTTGCTTTCTGCTGTCTAAAGTGTATACGATCTTTTATTTTGTGCAATTACAGGGTGGCCCATAATTAGTGTCCCATCTTAAAAAAGCAATTCCTTGAAAACTAGGGATGGAAAACACATAAAACTTTTTGATAAACAATTTATTAACAATATCAAATAAAATTTAAAGATTTTTTTCGAAATGTCGACCATCGGCTTTCACACAAGCTTCAAGACGCTTTGGAAAGTCATCTACGGTGGCATGCAAGTAGGCGGGTGAAAGCGAATCCCATGCTTTTTGAAGCGCTTTCTTCAGAGAATCAATCGTTTTATGCGGTTTTTTGCACGCTTCAGCTTCCAGAACACTCCACACTGAGTAATCCATTGGATTGCTGTCGGGACTACTTGGAGGCCACTCATTGTGCTTGATGAAATCGGGGGTGTTTCGGCCGAGCCAATCTTGCACAATTTTGGCTTTGTGGGCTGGAGCACTATCCTGCATGAATGTCCAACAATGTCTACGAAGCTCCTTTTGACTCCATGGAAGTATTTCTTTGATCAAAACGTCATTCAGATAGTTTTGGGCTTTTACTTTAACGCCTTGTTGAACAAAAATCAATGGTGTCTTCTTGGTGGCACTGATACCCGCGAACACCATTACTGAAAGAGGATGTGCTGCCTTTTGTATTGTGATATTAGGCTTTGAGGAAGCGTAGACACGATCATTCTGCACATTGTGATGTTGTTGAACTGTAAAAATCTTCTCGTCTGTGAAAACGATGTTGAGATGAGCATTGTTGGCGAAACGGGCGAGGAGATCCTTGCAGCGATCCTTGCGCTTCTGCTTTGATGCCTGAGACAAAAGCTGTGCAGGATTTTTCTTGTAAGCTGTCAAATTTAGATAATCCTTGGTAATTCTTCCAAGAGAACTTCGAGAAATTTGGAGCTGTTTGGCCATTTGTCGCATACTGCGTTCTGGGTTGCGGCGCACCCGTTCACGAACTTGCTTGATTTTTGCATCAGTCACCACGGAGCGCTTTCTTCCTTTGCGTGGACGATCTGACATTGTTCTCAATGCTTTGAAGCGTTGAATTGTTCTATAAACAAGCTTTCGCGGCACTTTGAGTCTAGTCTGGATGTCGCGTGCTGAAACTCCTTTCTCATGAAAATCAATAATACTTTGCCGATATGGTGATGGTCTTGTCATTGCTAAAAAAACAAGTAAAGTGAGTGAAGGCAGCAGTAAATAGATCAAAATATATAATAATATCAAAAACCAAAGCAAAATTAATAGTTTTCCATCCCTAGTTTTCAAGGAATTGCTTTTTTAAGATGGGACACTAATTATGGGCCACCCTGTACTTAAGAAAAAAAAAAGTTTTTGCAATAAAAATTTTTAAACTTCAATAGGATGACCATTAGTAGACTGAAGAACATTAGCAGACTGAAGAACATTTACAGACTTTAGTGGTGGTTTTCAACTTTCTCTCAAAAGGCAATAAAGTTTTAGGTTTAAAAAATCTGAAGGATAAAAGTTATCTTAACAAGAAAAAAAATTTGCATTCAATAGTTGATAGTTGTAAACAATGTATTCAGGTAGTGTAATACATGTAAAAACTATATACATTAATCGAAACTTTGAAAAATGCTAACATACCTAATAACAGTGATAAGAACAACCCTTTTACCTTCTTTCGGTTTGGCTTTTGACTCCTTTTTTAATATTTGAACGGGATCAAATCTTATATCATTGTTCAAAATAATAGGTGACACGTTTTTATTCGAGTGATGTGTTTTATGAATAACTTCGGATGTTTCTTTTCTTTCATTCATTGGAAAGTGGTTATGAATCTACAACAACCGTTGACCTGTTGTTTTTATCTGTACCGAACCTGAAGCTACCTGATAAACATTTTCATTAACAGATTTCGAGTGACCAAAATGTTTAAAAACCAGCTCCTTTTCTTTTTCAGAAAGGTTAAGTTTGGCTAGTAGTGACGCAACTCTATGCCTGTTTTTAGTAGCATTTATAGCACCTTTTAAACTTAGCCTATTTAATATATCATCAATACATTGCCATCCACTGGCATGACTTTCACTACTACGTGTACTAGCCAATATATTCTCATTTTTTCTTGATACACCTGCGTCTCTTCTTATAGATTCGTCTGTGGGGAACTGCATGGCTTTGATTGTTTCTGGAGGAAATAACACTGGAACAAGATGATCCCCTCCTTTCCCTGTCTGATATGTTACCAACATGGTGTCAGACAGAAATTCTGTGGGGACATCATCTTTGTCCATCCATTCTCCACTTAGAGCCTCTTTCCACTGGTGCAACATTACACGCACGTAAAACAAATTTTAAAGTTCAATAATTATATAACGGCAACCCATTTTTAGCTTCGGTTTTAAAATTGATTTTAGGTTAGTTGTTTAAAACTATGATGAATCGTTAAGGCGACGATAAAATGTCGCCTTAGGAATACTGTCGCCTTAGGAATACTGTCGCCTTAGTGATGTATTTTAAGGTATCGTAAGTCGCCTTAGAGGCGAAGTAGTAATATATATATATATATATATATATATATATATATATATATATATATATATATATATATACATATTTAAAAAAAAAATAAAATTAAACTACCATACAAATACATTTTAACATAATTTAAACATAATTTTATACAAAAGAAATATAGTCTATGGACATTCTAAAAACAGCAATGTATTCAGTCAGTTGTATATTCAATATTAAAAAGGTAATATGAAGCAACAAAACACGACATCGCTAAAGACACATCGACTACGATGCTCGATTACTTCTCACCCATCCAACATAATACTGCATTTTATTACCTCATTTGTATTGCTGAATAAAATTTGTCATCATTACTTCTAAAAAGAAATTTTATTTTTTTATCATAACCTATTAAAAATAAAAGAAAGAAAAAAGGAATTCTCTCTCTTTATATGTATTAACAATAATAATAAAAATTTAGTTTCTTTTACTTTGTAATTTAATGTGTTCGCCATTCTGCAAACAGTTACAGGACGGTCTTTATTTGATATACCAAGTACAACATGCTCAAAAAACAGTAATGTATTTTTCAGTTGCACAGGGTATTCAATATTAAAAGTGTAATACGAAGCAAAAACACACGACATCGCTAAAGACACATCGACATCACTACGATGCTCAATTATTTCACAACCATCCAACATAATACTACAGTCTTTTGTTGTTATTTTTTTCCCTACTCGGCATTTTAATAGTTGGTGTATGCTGTGTCGGCTGGCTGTCAAATGTAATCAAAAAATCTGTTGATTCCTTAAACAATCTTGGCAATAAAAGAATCGCTGCATTTAAGATGGCATCTATAATATTAACTATATATATGTACATATATATATATATATATATATATATATATATATATATATATATATATATATATATATATATATATATATATATATATATATATATTATATATATATATATATATATATATATGTATAATATATATATATATATATATATATATATATATGTACATATATATAGTTTGGGGGGCCAGTGCCGTGGCAAAGGCCCCCCAAACCCCCCATTTGGGGGGGGCCCACGAGATATAAGGGGCCCGTTTTTTAAAAAATGATAAAATTTTTTATGGCATTTTATTATTTTAACAGATAATTATCAATTATATTCAAACTATAAAATAAAATAAATGCTACTAAGACAATTTTAATGTGAAAAAAAACAACTGATGAGAATGGACATCCTTGTTTAGTTTCTGTGTCTATATAGTAGCTTAACTCTAAAATTTTTACTCATACTTTTATGAAAAACACGGAATTTTTTAATCTTGACATGTTTCGTAGTTAACATACTACATTTTCAAAAGATTAAATAACAATTTAAAACTCTGGATATAAATATAAAATCAAAATTTGAAGACATTACAGAGAAATATTAACCGACAAATAGAATTGTTACAAACCAATAAAAATTATAATACAAATTATGATATCATAAATAGCATGCAAAAAATTATGTAAATAAAACAAACTAGATTGACAAATTTATATTATAATGAACAGTTTATTTAAAGATGAGTTTTCCTATTTCACATGGAGTTTTCACACCGGGATATTTCCCGGTGGGCCGTCAGCAATACAACATTTTAAAATTTTATAATATTTTAAAAAGTATTTTCTTTAATTTTTTTAATAACTTTCTAGAATAGTAATAAAAAATTGTGAGTTGAAATACGATTTGAAATATTGATTTCTGCGTGTCAGTTGCTTCATTTGACTGTATGATGTGTGTGTAGTTGGTTAAACCGAAACGCAATCGTCATTATTCAAAATTCGTAGTGAGCGTGGCTGAATCAGCTGAGCCGGTAAGTTTATTATTTTTAGGAGACATTATTATTTTTCATTTAATTTATTTGTATAAATTAAATAGGTATAGTACTATAGTAGGACCTAAAAGTAAATTTTATAAACTATCTGTTCTATTTTTAGGTATTAATTATTGGAATGAAGAAAGTGAAAAGTGGTGCAGCTAAGAGAAGAGAAGCAGCTGCAGCCAGGGAAGTAATAACTAAGTACCCCAAACTTACACAATTTTTGAAACCAGCAGTTCAAGCTGATGGTGAATCAGTAGCAATAACAGAAACCAATAATGATGTTACAGCCAATGCAGAAAATGATTCTGTTTCTTGTTTTGGTTTGTCTGCTGAAGGAGACTCTAATATGGCAATCTGTGAGTGTATACCAACTGCCACAACACTGCCACTTCTTTTTCTCAGTGATGATCCTTCTGATTGGCCAGAAAATGTTTCTGATGCACAGAGGTGTGACATTGTTGAACGTGGTGTAAAGCAAATTGAGATAGATTTTCCACACAATCAAGAAAGACGACGATTTTCAGTGACTTATTATAAACGACAGATGAAGAATGGAGAAACTATTGTACGGTCATGGCTTGTGTATTCTATGAAAAGTAATAAAGTTTTTTGCTTCTGTTGCAAACTTTTTGGTATATCAGATTCACCATTCCGACAAGGGATGAACACATGGGAAGGTTTATCCAAAAAACTGAATGATCATGAAACAGGAAGTACACATCTCAGGTGCTTTGAACAGTGGATGACATTACGAAAAGGTAAACTGTTTTAAAAAAAATTTTGTCATTAAATATAATAAATATTTATATATTTTACCAAATTCAACATTGCAGGCATAATGAATCAAACAACCATTGATGAGCATCAATACAAGTTGCTTCAAAAAGAGCGAAAATTTTGGAGAGCAGTATTGGAACGATTACTAGACATCACTCTATTTCTTTCTGCGAGGAATCTTGGATTCCGTGGTTCACAAGAGGTCATTGGTTCCAAGAACAATGGAAACTTTCTTGGGTTGTTTGAATTGATGGCGAAGTATGATAGTGTGCTCGATGAACTTTTACGTCGGATTCAGAAGAAAGAAACTAATGAACATTATTTGAGCAATGATACCCAGAATGAGTTGATTGAATTGTTAGCCAAGGAGATTGAAGCCGAAAACCTTTCCAAAGTAAAGAAAGCGAAATATTTTTCCATTATTTTGGATTGTACGCCAGACGTTTCACATAAAGAACAAATGAGCATAATCCTACGATCAGTAGTTTGCATTCCTGGGACAGGTATCAACATTTCTGAAAATTTCTTTGGATATCTCAAGGTAGATGATACCACTGGAAAAGGGCTTTTGGATGCCTTTCTAGATCAGACAAAAAAGTGGGAATTAAATATTCTTGACTGTCGAGGCCAATCCTATGATAACGGTGCTAACATGAAAGGAAAGGCAAAGGGTGTTCAAGCTAGGCTTCTTCAAATGAATCCCAAAGCTCTATATGTTCCGTGTGCAAACCATTCACTTAATCTAGTCATTGTTGACGGTGCAAAGTCATCCAACAGTGCAATTACTTTTTTCGGAGTTCTTTCAAGATTGTATACACTCTTTTCATCATCTCCTGCTCGATGGCATATTTTAAAGTCATGTATACCCATTTCTGTCAAGCCTCAATCCGATACCAGATGGGAAAGTAGAATAAACTGTGTGAAACCTCTTCGCTATCACCTGAAAGAGATATTAGAGGCATTAGAAAAATTGGAAGTGTATGCTCTAGAGAAGAGAGATGGCGCAACAGCTACAGAAGTATGTTCGCTGATGGAATATATGATGACATGGCCATTCATATTGTCAATCGTTATTTGGTATGACGTTTTATACCAAATTAACAAATCAAGTAAGCTTCTGCAGTCCTCTACAACTTCCCTTGATGTCTTGGATAGTGAAATAAAGGCCACATATGCATTTCTTCAGCAATATCGTGAAACTGGATTTTCAGACGCACACATGAAAGCATCAGAAATCGCAGAAGTGTTGGACATTGCAAAAATTTTTCCAGAAGTGCGTTCCCGACAAAAAAAGATGATTCATTCATACGAGTGTGCCGATGAAGCTCACACCATCCAATTAGAACAGAAGTTTAAAGTTGATTTCTTTTTACCACTCCTTGATATGTCAATGGGATCAGTAAAGGAGCGTTTTGAACAAGTCAGTAGTATCACAGAGCTCTATGACTTCCTATACCGTTCTGAGAATCTTATTCAAATCTGTAAAGAAAATTCTTTGTCTTTATATTGCAAAAATTTGCAAGCAAAGCTTGGCGATATAGATTCGGATGATCTGGAAATGGAATTAAAACGATTTGTCATAGTGGTACAGGAGAAAGAAAGTACTCACATGAAATCTGCACATGATTTTCTTAATTACATTTATAAAGAAGAGCTGCAAGAAACTTATCCAAATCTTGCCATTGTGTTACGCATAATCCTTACCTCACCAGTAACTGTCGCAAGTGCTGAACGTAGCTTCAGCAAGCTAAAATTGATTAAGACTTTTCATAGGTCAGTATATTTAATCTTGCTACTTTATACATAATAGATGTAGCTCTATGCATTTCTTTTCACTTTTTATAGGTCAACAATGGTTGATGACCGCTTGTCTTCTCTGGCGATGCTGTCAATTGAGAACGATGTGGCAAGAAAATTAAATTATGAGGAGATAATCAACAAATTTGCAAGTATGAAAGTTCGCCACAAGTCATTTCTGTGACAATTGTGAATATGTGATTTATTACAGGTTTTGAAGTATTACCAATATAATATAACAAACATTATTCTGATAATTATCCGTACATATACGTTTGTCTATACTTATATGTCTTATTTTTGATGTTTTTAGCCTTTAGAAAAAATGTGACGCATATATATCCTGTAATGTGATGCCACAAAAATAGGGCCCAAAAAAATGATTTGGGGGGGGCCCAAATGTACCACGCCACGGCACTGTATGTATATGTATATGTGTGTGTCTTAATATATATATATATATATATATATATATATATATATATATATATATATATATATATATATATATATATATATATATATATATATATATTAAGACACACACATATACATATATGAAAAAGTTTTTAATAATAAAAAATATTAGTTGTAAATTGAGTAAAATAAATTTACCACCTTATCTCTATTTATATCAGTTTTTTTATGTGTGTATTTTACACAATTTTATTATTTATAAAGTGTTTTTTCAGGAAGCGTATAACTAACTGGCGTAATAACCGTAGTCATGTGTATGCAATTTCACAATCTATTGATTCCCCAACAAATGATTCAAATTTTAGTGAAAACTTAGCTATAAAAACTTTTAATTGTGGTTGTTTGTTGCAATCAGAAAGTGAGAATGAATCAGATTGTGATCATCAGCCCGAAATAAATGTTTTGCAAAGTTTTGATAGTTTTATTTATCCTTCAGATAATGAATTTTGTGAGTTAACGGATAATAGTCAATCATTATTAAAAGACATTCGTATTTGGGCATTAAAACATCAAACTACACGAGAATGTGTTAATGACTTGTTATCAATTTTGAGAAATCATGGGCACCAACTTCCAAAAGATTCAAGGACAGTTTTAGGAACATTAAACAAAGTTGATACAACCGAAATGAATGAAGGTGAATATAAATACCTTGGCATAAAAGAAGGCCTTGAAACAATTTTAAAGCACAGTGCATATAACTGCGATGAAATTAAGCTACTCTTTAATGTAGATGGTCTCCCTATTTTTAAATCATCGGGATACCAGTTATGGCCTATTACATCTCAATTTTCTGTTTTTCAATCTTTTACTGTTGCCTTATATGGTGGTCAGAAAAAACCAAATCCTATTGAGTTTTTGACCAATTTTGCACATGAGCTAAAAGAGCTGCATAATAAAACAGTTATTTTATGTGGTAAATCCTATTATGTCTCAATATTTGCAATTCCATGCGATTCGCCTGCTCGCAGTCTTCTAAAGGGTATCGTACAACATAGTGGTTACCATGCCTGTGAGAGATATGATGAGGCTGGTGTGTCTATTAAAGGTCGTATAGTTTATGGTACAATTAATAGTAATTTGATTTCAAAAAGAACTGATTATGGGTTACGTTCGGGTCAGTATGCTCAACTAGATAATGAAAACAGATCTCATCAGCATTTTGTGACTCCATTGTATGAAATTCAACAACTAGATCTTGTTCAACAGTTTCCATTGGACTATATGCATCTAGTTTGTTTAGGAGTAATGCGTCGTATTTTATTGTATTTAAAAGGAGGATATCCACAGATATTTTCAGGAAGATTGGCTTCTGCAGATCTGATAGAGATATCTCATCGTTTAAGTGAACTGAAAGGAAAATTACCTTCAGACTTTGCGAGACAACCACGTGAACTAACTGAAGTTAATCGATGGAAGGCTACTGAATTTAGAACTTTTCTTCTATACACAGGCATTGTTGTACTAAAGGGTGTTCTGGAACCAAAAAAGTACAAACATTTTTTGAGTTTAGCCCTTGCAATACGCATGCTATGTGAAGAGGAAACCATCTTACGATGCAGTTATCTAAATTCAGCAAGGCAACTTTTAAATTATTTTGTTACTAATGCACATGAGCATTATGGTGATACTTTCACTGTATACAATATACATAACCTCAAGCATCTTACTGATGATGTTGAATTTTTTCAATCTTCTCTTGATGTTTTTTCATGTTTTCAATTTGAAAATTATTTGAAAACCTTAAAAGGATTGGTACGTGGTAAACAGAATCCATTAAAAGAAATATTTAAAAGGTTTCACGAATTAAAAGATACTTACTCTGAGAAAACAATTACTATTACCAAGTTTAATGGTCCTACTAACTCTTGGTTTAATACTCAAGATTGTATATGCTTTGTGAATAACATTTTGCCTGATGGTAGATTAGTATGCAAGATGTACAAAAAGAGTGAACTAGATAATTTTTTTGAAGATTTTGTTTTTTCTAAGACTCTTCAAATATATCTGATAAGAAAAGATACACTTTGGTCAAATCAACTAACTTATGCAAATATAAAATGGAGAAAATGTGTTTGCTTAGCACATGGAAATGATCAAGTTATCATACCCTTGCTAAATTGGGTAAATTTGGGCTGAAAAAAAAACAACTTAATAAACTTTTATTTAATTTATATTAAAATTTTCTATTTCTAAACCTTTTTTATGAGAATAGATTTATTTAAATATACTGACTTTGGTTTTATTATTAATCTGTTTATAAAACTTATAAAATCTGAATTTAAAAATGTGATTATAAGAAATCAAAATTGAATGGCTTATGTTTCTAATTTAAAAAAAGTAAAAAGAGGTTTACGACTAATGTAATGTGTATCCACTTTTGATTTGTTCATTAAGTCCTTATTTTATTTGCAGGCTTTTTAGTACTGTTGTTATAACTGAAAAAGGTCTTCCAACCAAGACAGTGGTTCCTTCTCATTGGGTTAGTTTAGACAAATGTATTGTTTACATCCCACCCAAACGATACAAAACTCTTGGAACTTATATTTCTGAGTGGGCTGTTCCGGAACCAGGCTGGAAAGAGTACGAGTTTATTGAATTTATTTTAGAAGCTGGAACATTGGAGACATGCAACCAGATGCTTCAATTTCAAACAGAAGATGAGTCAGAAAATCACGGTTTATATTTTTTATAATTAATATAATTTATCTTGATAAAAAAATATTATGAGTGTATAAATAATTTTTTTTTTTCAACCATAAGGAAAATCAAAGGAAGTTCGAGCACCCAGTTCAGAGCTAGACTTCATTTTTAATTCTAATGAACCTGTAAACAGTGGATTTTCTCATAATCTGAACGATAGATATTCAAATACAGGTGACAAATTTTTATGTAAAGGTATTCCAGAAAAACTATTTGTTTGATTAGTATTTAATTCAACTTTATTATTTTTTTTACATTAGAAAAACTGAAAGCAGCACAAGCTCCAAGTTTGTTGTCTGATTTTCCACCTGATTTCATTAAGAAAAATGTTGGAAAACCTTTTAGAAAATCAAAAGAAGTTCGAACACCCAGTCCAGAGGTAGACATTTTTAATTCTAATGAACCTATGAGCAGTGGATTTACTCATAAGCTGAGCAATAAATATTCAAATACAGGTTATGAAGTTATATTTAAAGAAAAACTATATATATATTTTAACTATATTTTCAAAATAAAAGTTTAACTATATTTTCAACTTGATTTTAAAACAGGTAATTTAAAAAGAAAACATTCAAATATAGGCGATGGCGGAGTTTCTTTCAAGGAAATGTCAAACAAGCGTGAGTACTTTTGTATATACTTGTCAATATTTTATCAATGTTGTTTTTCATTTCTTTTGTATTATATTGATAATAATATTTTTAATTCATTTTAGTTTCAGAATTAAGAATTTATTGCCATATAATTAAATCTAATTAAATCTAATTCAAAAGTCGTAATTAATAATAAATATTTTGTCAATTTTGGAAAATCACAAATTAAATATTTAATTAAATTTTCGCTTTTCTTTTCAGAATTTCAATATGCAATTTTCATGGAACTAACTAGTCAATTTGATCAAGTTAAGGAGAATCAAAAGAAAATCCTTGATCGTCTTGAGCTACTTGAAAATAATCATGAGGGGCACAGTGGGTTCGTAAATGCCGATATTTTAACAGAACCAATAGATACAATAGAAAAGTTTGATGAGGAAGAAAATGCATTAAACTCCAGTAAAGCAGCTAGGTTTCAAAAGGTAGTTTGTCAGTTGTTTTTTTCTCCTCATAGAAAAGTAAATTTAATCAATGGTTTTAAATGTTGCCTATAAAAACACAACTCAAAACTAAAAAAGCTTAATTTTTTTTTAGAAGTTTGCAGTTTTATTTACAATGTTATTTGTATTTACAATTGTTTTTATTTTACAATGCAATATTTTTGTCTTTTACAGGATTGAGATTAGTTTGCTTTTTTTTTTTAACTAAAGTTTTTATTGTCTCTAGATTACACAGATTAGGGGTGTTGGTGGTTCAACGCCACGTCGACTCGTTAAAAATGTGTTAGACAGCATAATGACACAATCTTTGCAAAGCTGCTTCAGTAAAGATGGGATAAAAGGAAAACGAAAATTTGTGGCCACAACGTTATACAAATGTTTGAAAAGTTAGTTTACATACCTAATTACATTGTAATGAAGTTAAAGTTTTTATTACGTTTTGTTATAAAGAACAAAAAAGTCATAATAACATTTGAAAAAAAGTTCTAAATTTTGCTTGTTTTAGAAGCACTCATCTCAGAAAAAGATGGTTTTGACGTGGGCAATATTGAGACACTTGTTGGCGACTTGTTAAAACGTGCAATGCCGAAATTGCAAAAAGAAGGAATTAAATAATATAAAAGTTCTTTAATTTTTTTTTTGTTATAGTATGTATTATAACATTTAAACAAATAAATTTTAAACTTGAAAAAAGATATTATTGCTAGATTTCGGTGTCATGCCTAAAAACGACGACCATACGTTTGATGAGAAGTCAATTTTGGTCGAATTTGGACGTCCGCCAGACGTCTTAATTCGTCCAAAAAACGTCTAAAAAGGACGTCTTTGGACGTCCGCTATGGACGGACGAAAGGTGTTTCATTTGGACGTCTACCGGACGTCCATTAGACGTCCAAAATGGACGTCCAAGGTCCAATTTGGACGTCCACTGGACGTCAATGGACGTCTAAATGCCCACTGGGTATTTAATGTAAAATAAATTAAAATTAACGGGGAAAGATGATTCAAAAATCGTCTTCTGCTTGCTCCAGTCAATTTGTTACGTTAACGATTTCGTAAAAAAAAATTTATATTGACGTAAAAGATTATATATTTATCTATATCTAAATGCATTGCTGTTGTTGTAAAAACAGTTTTTATGCATTTTGATCGGGTTTTTGTTTAATAACTCAGCAGGTATTGGTCGGGCGACATTCCGCGTGTCGCCATTCGACTCAGAATTCAATTCTACATAAGAAAAAGTCTATCAGCTGGGGCCAATGCTATAAACATAAAAAACGAAGTTTTTTCCGTAAAACACGAAGTTTTTACCGTAAAAAGCGAAGAAAAAAAAAGTCCATTGCTATAAACATTCAAAAAATTCCGTTTTTAAGATAA
The DNA here is from genome assembly GCF_058129835.1 of Hydra viridissima. NCBI lineage: Eukaryota > Metazoa > Cnidaria > Hydrozoa > Anthoathecata > Hydridae > Hydra > Hydra viridissima. The sequence continues at coordinate 3,803,568 of NW_028324311.1, forward strand.
AAACTTCGTTTTTAAATCCAATGCTATAAACGAACAAGGGAATCGCCTTTTCAGATAAAAAATGCGTTTTTTCGAAAAAAAACTTCAGATAGATTTTTGATCTCAATTTTAGATATTTTCTTCGTGATTTTTGGCGGCCATTGCTGGAACAACGTTAGCGCTTCAAAATCATTGAACATTCTTTGTTTGTGTTTTTATGTAGATATTTTATAGATAAAACTGAAAAGGATTTTGGTAACTCCATAATAAACTAATTACTTAAAATCTGCATTTAATCGATTATTCAGTTCCTTGTTGTTTTTCCTCGTTAGGTTTTCGATAGTAATTTTGGTTAAACAAATTTTTCATGTTTGACTAAAGAAAAGTATAAATAGTCAACAAATATGCCATATAATACACAAATACACAACAAAATAAAATGCTGTCTAAAGAACTTAAAATGATACTAGCAATAAAGATTAGAGAAAACAAAGAGGTTCTTCTTGGGAAGCTTGGTATGTTTTAATTAGCAAACTATTTAAATAAAAATATGTATAATTGCATTATATTTTATATAAATATATATATATATATATATATATATATATGTATATATATATATATATATGTATATATATATATATATATATATGTATATATATATATATATATATATATATATATATATATATATATATATATATATATATATATATATATATATAGGTAAGCTTTTTGATATATGATTCCTATTATAAAATAATATATTATTATAGAATATTTAGTATTTTACTATATAAGACTATATTATACTATATATTGATTATTTATTTCATCTACTTTTAGGTCCATCTATTACTATGAGGCATAGAAATAGAATTTGGGAAGACATAATGTCACATTTAAATAGTTTAGGGGCAAAAATTGAAGATATCAATCAGCTACGTAGTAGAGAGTGGGATTATTTGCGAAGAGCTACAATGCAAAATTTTGCTAAGAGTCTAAAAACAGGTATAGTTTTGTTATATATATATATATATATATATATATATATATTTATATATGTCTGTGTGTGTGTATATGTATATATATATATATATATATATATATATATATATATATATATATATATATATATATATATATATATATATATATATAAAATTAAATATTTTTGTATATATATATTATATATACAAATATATATATATAATTTTTTTTTTTTAAGGTGCTGCAGGGAGACAACTAACAGAATTAGATAATGTTGTTTTAGACATTATTGACAGGAAGTCAATAAATGTATCTGGAATCGATGTTCCTGATTTTAATATCTCTTTTTGTACAACAGATGATGCATTGTCATCCACTCCCAACCAACTTTCCACTCCCACTGCCACCCTTTCTTCATCAAGTAAAGAAGTAAACTTTACTTTGAAACAATCTTCTGATACAGCTTCTTTTATTTCGTCTATGTCTGGTATATTTTTCTTTGTTGGTTAAGACTAGTTGTGTTATAAAATACATACATATATATATATATATATATATATATATATATATATATATATATATATATATATATATATATATATATATATATATATATATTTCTATTTCTATTATTTATAGAGTTAATTGATTGTTTATATTAGATGCAAGATTTGATTGTATGTCCTCCCCTAATTTAGACAATACCACTCTTGTTAGTGACAGTTGTCAGATACTTCAAGGTAATGCAATTTATAAATTAATTTTTTTTAAATCTCAGTTGTTTAATTTAGTTAATTGTAGGTTTTAGACTTATAATTATATAACAGACAACATCAATTTGTGCTTAATTTTTACACAACTAGTATTTCCAAAACCATTAAAAACTTCTTATTTTTAAAGGAATCTAAACCACCTTTCTTATTATTTTAGTTAACTGATCTTGTTTTGACACCTAGAATTAAATTTTAGATTCAATTCAAAATAAACCATCAAGGGGGGGGCATTAAAAAAATTAAAAAGAAAACAAGCTAGAGAAAGTCTCCTGGTAGATGGAAGTTTTAAAAAATTGAAAGTAAGTGTTTTACGGTTAGAAAAAGAAAGATTAAAAAAAGAACAAGAATTAAGAGTAAAACTTCTGAAATTGGACGTTGCTCTCAGACAACAGCAAATTCGAAAAGAAAAGGCTTTAACAATATATTACACAACAGCAACAAAGCTAATGAATGAGAAATTGCAACCTTCAAACCAGCAACATTTTGTAAATACAGAAACGGTATTTTAAAATTAATTTGTAATAATATTTAGTATGACTTTATCATTAACAAATTTTTTGTATTTAGTATAACTTGTAGCTTGTATTTAGTATAACTTTATCATTAACAAATTTTTTTTGTTTTAGGAGGAAATTCTTGAGCATTAAGAGAAGAGCTACATCATAATTTTATGTTAAATTTCGAAAAATGTTGTATAACTATATTTAAACATTCACCTTGAAGGTATTTAACTGTAAAGCCATGACCAATTACATTTTTTAGTAACAATAAAAATATAACTTCAACCTGAAATTGTTCTTGTTATTTCATTTTTTTTATCACCATTACCTTACAGTAATAAGTTCTGTAAAACTTCACACAAACATTAAGACCAATGCTGTTGCGATGTGAAATAGATACAAGCATCACAACTATATATAACTATATATAAGGTATTGCATTGGCTAGTGGTTGATTTTAAAATTTAAACAAAACAATATCTTTCATATTTTAAATTTATTTTGTAATCTAGTTTAATATTAATACGATCATATCTTAATTTTATGCTATTAAGCATTTTTTACCTTTTTAAAATACTCTTAATAAGAATTGCTCCTAACAACAAAAGCTAACAAATCTCCTAATTTTTTTTTAAGCGTGTTCTGTAAAAAAACAAAATACACATACTATATAAAAACAGATATAAACATATATTTTTATGGTCTAATATTTTATAAAACTTTCTTGCATTTATTAAAAAGTCATTGTGTGAATTTTTTTCCAATTTTAATTCAACTAATTTAGGCACAAATCTATGATCCATGTCCAAACTATTTTGATAGATCCTATGCTCTAGAGCAAATTGTATATGAATTTTTAAACAATACTTTTAAGTAAAGTAGTTAAGTAGCTGTAATCGTCTATTCAAAGCTCCATCATTCTGATTTTCTTGAGCTAGATTTTCATCAGCTTGTTCTTCTTCGCGTTCTTCAAAGTCATTACCGTTGTCTCCATGTTGAATACACAAGTTATGGATAACAAATCCACACATGATAAGCTTAGAGGCATCTTCGACCTTATGCAAACGAATTCCAGTTTTCAAAGCATAAAACCTGTTTTTGACAATGCCAAAACATCGCTCAATTATGTTTCTAGTTTTTCTCTGTGCTTTGTTGAAACGTTTTTGAGCTCCGTCTGGATCACCAAAAAAAGGTGGAATTAACCATTCTCGACATGGGTACGCAGAGTCAGCCAAAATTACAGCTCCATTAAATGGAAGCTCTCCAATTTCAAACTTGTTCCATAGGTTACAATTTCTTAGAACCTAATAGTAGTAAAATCACAATATTTAAATTTACTGTAAGTTACATTATAATACATTATATTAGTTAGTCTAAGTTACATTTTAATTAGCAATCATAATAGTTCAAATAGTATGTTCAATATGAACATACCGAAGAATGTCACGTACTAGTTGAATACCCAGCATTAGTGAACTAACAGTTGTAAAATATAACTTAGTGACAGGCTTACATGTGCATCATGCCACCTTCCTGGACTGTTGGTCGATGCATAAAATATGGACGTGTCGGGTCCACATACTGCCATTGCATTTATGCTATGGACATGATGGCGATTGATTAGAGAATCTTCATCTGCTTGAGGAGGGTTAGAAAGGAGTATATGAGACCCATCCAGAACACCACATACGCACGGAAAACCTCCGATTTCCATAAACTTTTGTGGAAGAGTGGAGCAATCATTCGGCCATTTTATGATCTCTTGTCGAATCTAATCTTATAAGATAACAATTTTTCTCTTTACTAAACTTAGTTTTTAATTTTCACACTAAAATAAAAATAATAAGCAACTTTATATGACATTGTAAAACTTTCAATAGTTTTATTAACTTAATACACTAACATTGAAAATAGCTTCTCCTACACTGTGTATAATACGATAAATTGTGTTGGTAGAGATTCCATGACAGTCTCTGAGAACATGAAAAAAAACATTTGTGCCAATAAAATGAAGAAATACCATTATCTGGAAACGTACTGAAATGCTTTTATTTCGCTTAGTATAATGTTGCAAATCATCTTTAAGCCTAGTTTCTAAAAAATCTAATACAGCTCTTGGTACTCGATACTGTTCTCGAAAAACGTTGTCAGAAACATCTTCGTTAAAAGCGACCATTAAACTAAAATGAAATTGAAAAACAAAACAAAAATATAATTTCTGCGCATATTTAGTATGATTTCTGATTTTGTTCGATAAAAAATCATTAAAAAAATATATATAGTAATTTTAAGTAATGTTTTAAACACCAACCTCTCGAGGCAATCGGTGGCGAAGCTCATTTTCTGCAACTTCGAAATCTAAGTCTTCATCCGAAAAAATTAAATTCATGTTTCTACTTTAATTTTACACAGATTTTTTAAACACCGAATACTAGAATTTAAAAATATTCATAAAAATAGAATAGACAGTACAGCATACTTAATGACTAATAAAATTCATTAAGTAGGCCTAATAAATAAAAGTTACAATAAAAATTACTATTATATTACTCCTATATATTACGGATAAAAAAAGTTCGTGAATTTCAGTGACGTTTACGTTTTATGCTTTATAGCAATGGGCGAAAAAAATACAAACAGCGATAAATTCTTCGAGATTACGAACTTTTTTTCGTACGTGAAAAATTGCGTTTTTACGAAAGATTTTTTTTCTCGAAAAAAACTTCGAATTGTTTATAGCATTGGCCCCAGGTGTGATATACAATTTAAAGAAATATCTGCATTTTTAGGGACTACCCTTCAAAATATTTATTTATGTATTCTTGTAAAAGATAAATTAATTAAGAAACATAAAACATACGAAGAAATATTAAAACCGTTAATTCAGGATTTAATAACATTAAAAAATGACGCAGTGTCAATTATAAGTGATGGGCAGCCAATATAATTATTTCGAGGTTTGGCAACAATTTTAGCAGATAATCTGTCGTCGCATGCAGTTGCTGGTTTTCGTCGGGTTTTTAATTCGGGTCTTTTTTGTCGTCAGTGTATGACTTCGTATTCAAACAAAAACAAAGTTTTCTCAGAGTTTGATACAACAATTCGCACTCTTGAAATGTATCTATACCACCTGGAAGCTACTTTAGGTCCTGGTAAGATTTCTTCAAGTATGTATGGTGTTGAAAGACGTTGCCCTTTTTTAGATTTACCTTATTTTAACATTTCACAATCTTTTGCACCTGACATAATGCATGACATGATGGAAGGTACAATTCCACAATTAATCAGTTTATTGTTATTAAAACTTACAGAAGAGAAGGTAATTTTTATACAGCAAGTGAATATAGAGCTCAACATTTTTGAAATAGGAAGAAATGATAGAATGAATAAGCCAGTACCATTTGTTGAACGCTCTGCTTCATCAATTAATTTTATCGGTTCGGCTTCACAAAAATATTGTATCTTTCGTTTGTTGCCATTTATGATTGTCAATCATGTATCAGAGTCTAATACGTACTGGTTGTTGTATCTACAGCTCCGAGAAATAGCTGATAACATTTTTGCTCCGAAAATTTCCATGGCTGTATTTCCGTATGTGCAATTTTTAGTAGAGCACTTTTTGCAGAATTTTGTTGAATATTTTCCAAATAAATTTACACCTAAGTTTCATTTTATGCTTCATTACACTAGACTTATTAATGATTATGGGCCACTACGATATTTATGGTGTATGCGTTTTGAAGCAAAGCATTTATATTTTTAAAAGTTGGCTTCTACAATTCCAAATTTTAAAAACATTGCTTACTCACTTGCAAAACAACATCAGTTGCGACAATGTTGGGAGATAGCATCATTAGATTATTTTCATGAAAGCGAGAAAACTTATAATCTTTGTTCTATAACATTTGATAGTTTAGCAGCTTGCATTCAAAAAAAAACTATTGACTAATTTTGGTTATATTGTTACGGATAATAAAGAAACAGTCTGGAAGTGTAGTACTTTTGTTAGTAATGGAATCCAGTATCATGTTAATGATACAGTAATTTTAGCTTTAGTACATGCTGAAGAAATTCCATTATTTTTCAAAATTTATCATATAATAAGATTTCGACATCACTGGGTATTTTTTGGCAAATTGCTTGTTTGTGATAAATATTCTGAACACTTGCATGCATTTAGAGTGAAAGATGAAGAAACATTGATACTGTGCTTTCCATCAGATGTTTGTGATCACCAATTACTTGACGTTTATGTATTGCAAGATGGTTGCTCTTATATTACACTTAGATACTGTTCTTTTTTATAATATCTATTTTTATTTTAACAACTTTGTTGCTTGTGTAGTAAAGTTTTACTCTGGTGTTTACATTTTTTAGTTATTTTACTTTTAGCTTTAACTTTAAATTAATTTCATTTAAATTCTATTAAATTAATTAGTAAATATAATAAATATAATGAGAATATTATAAATAGCGGGAATCCCCATTTTTAAATTACTCATTGTAGTTGAATGATTTGTAAATATCTTCCAGATATTTACAAATCAGCTAGAACTTTTTATATACAAATTTCAATACAATATTATTGAAATTAAACTTGACCAACTCTCAATTCTTTGCACGTCATTGCACGTCATTGACAGTCAGTTATTTTTTGAGTTAACTGGCAACAATGTGATTTTACAAGGTTGTTGTTAAAGTTTATGCTTGTTATCAAAGCTAGTGTTTTCTAAATTGTTTATTGATACAACAATTTATGTGATTGCTCTATAAGTATATCATTTGAGCGTGATGACCAGTAATGTGGTGCCCAAAATAAATTTAATATAAAGTTACATTAGAATAATAACACATACGTAACAATTTATATAAAAATTTGATTGTAGAGGAAGATATTGATGGAAAAACGTTGGTGTCGTTAACAGAGTCAATGGTGTCAAGATTATGCCAGACAATGCGTAAACAAGTCATGCTATTGGAGATAATTAACAACCTTTTAATTCCATCTGCACCACGACCAATCAATAATTTTAAGTGAGTGAACAACTTGATAACTATTATTTTACTTTTTTTAATTTGTACCTGATAAATTGTTGTTATGGTGCATCCAACGCCCTATACTTTCAAAAATAAATCTATCTCTATTCTTAAAATTCTTCTATTGCTTCTCACAAGGGTCTTGTTGCTAATTTTAGGACTTTGCTGCCCCCCCCCCCTCCCCACACACAATCTTATTTAATTTTAAAATTATTTAGCAGAGTTGTTTGTGAGAACCAATAGAAAGTGTTAAGAATAGGGACAGATCTATTTTTGCAATTATGTGGAGTTGGATGCACCCTAATTGTTGTGATTGATAAATGTTTGTTCCTATTTCCTAGGTTGTAATTATTCTTCCAAGTTGATTAAAATAGACAATTTTTTTTTTAGTAATTTAGAAGTTATGAATGACTCACAACCAATGGTACAATGTGATGATTTACGTAACGTCCAGTCATTGATTAGAACAATGAAGCCATGGCCATTGCGCTGTCAAATTCCTATTTTGCCCCCATCAGATAATGCAGCACTAGATGCTAAAGATGGTTGCTTTCTTCAGTTTCATAGAAACAGTTGCAAGAACCAGCTTTTGCAATGTTTATATGATGATATAAGTAAATATACCATGTAAGCATCAAGTTTTTTGCCTAAAATTTACCAAATTTTTACAACTAAAATTTTTGTCATAACTAATCTTCAAGAGTTTTCTATAGGTACCCTTCAAGTACTCAATATTCAGATGTGCTTGCCTCCATTCGGAGTAAATATCCCTACTTGAGTGATTTTCCATCAAGAAATAATTCTTCTCCAAATCAGTTAGGTGTCTGTGTTGGTTTTTTTCTTTTATTATTCTTCTTATTTTTTTTTTATTTATTAATTGACAAAGCAAAGTGTACATACATCAAGTAAGTCCCACAAGAAGAGCCCATAAGGAGTAGTACATTTAAGGACTAATTTAGGGAGATCACGCAATGAATATATAAATACATACATACATACACACATACATACATACATACATACATACATACATACATACATACATACATACATACATACATACATACATACATACATACATACATACATACATACATACATACATACATACATACATACATACATACATACATACATACATACATACATACATACATCAGGGGCTATTCTAAACTGTTTTCGACAGGCATGTGTCAAGTGTGTGTGTATACATTTATATACACACACACTTATAGATTTCTAAATTTATATTTTCATGTTTTAAAAATACATTTCTTTCTTTATATCTGTATGTTATCCTATAAATGACAGCCTTCACTACTAGAAAGTTTGAAGAATAAATTCAAGAAAGAACAAGCCCCTTTGATACATTTAGACATAGTTGCTGAGCACAAAAGAAAATTTGGACAACAAGGTAGAGGGTGCAAAAGAAAGGAAGATGCCAATATTCAATTCAGTACTAGGAAAGTTAGAGCTATGGTAATATTGTAATTTTATATATATATACCATTTTTATTTTAACATTCAGCTAGCTTGTTATGAACAATAATGAGTAAATTTTCTTTATCAACAAAATATTTATTGTCATAATGGATTTTATTACTTTTTAGCCAAACATACTGTCTGTTGGTGAAGATGAAACAACTGTGGCCAAACATCACCATGACATGTAAACTGAAAGTAATAAGCTCCGCCCAGACATCAATATGCTGCTTGATCGACAACAGCGCAGTTGGTCAACTAGAGTAAAGGATTTTGAATTGAATTCCACAGTTGATATAAAAGCTATTTATCCATGGCTTTCCATTGCAAGATTGGTTAGTTTTTAAGTTTACTTTAATTTTTATATAGATTTAAAAAAAAAGTTACTGTTTTTAGATATCTATCATTTATTTAAATTGTATATAATTTTTTTTTGTATATAGTGATAAATTAATGGAAATAAAAGTGTTTAATGAAAATATAATCGTTTTGATTGTAAAACCTTTTCGATGTTTTGATTTGTGTGTCTAACTTTAGTCACATTTTAATTTTTATTTAAAGTTTATAAATGAAATGAAGTTAAGATTTGGAAAAGACCTTGATAAAGAACTCCACCAATGGATGGTTGCCATGGGCAATAAAATTATTAATCTCGCTAAGTCCAAGTTTAAAGATGAGTATGTAGATGCGATATCTGCTGAAATAGAATGTGAAATTGATGACACTATCAAGAAAGGTTAAAATACTTAATATTTATACTATTTTAGATTATTTAAAAGATGATATTCCTGGGCGTTAACTTGTTTTTCTATTATTATTTTATTTTGTTGATACTACCTAAATTATATATATATATATATATATATATATATATATATATATATATATATATATATATATATATATATATATATATATATATATATATATATATATATATATATAATTTATTATTATACAGTTAAAATGAAAATTTAACAAAAGATGAAGTTGAAATTAGTTGAAATTTGAAACACTTTTAGAATTAAATATACATCATTTAAATTAGATATATCTTTTGAATCTTACCTCAAGGACTCCTAGAATTAAGATTACCAGAGAATACTAATATATATTTTTAATAGATACTTTAAAATTTCAAGGAGGGAAAAAAACATGGAAGCTGTATTTAAAACACGTAGACAACCTAAAGGTATTTTAGTCTACTGGATTTAAATATTTATACATAAACTATATCATATAGTTTTATTATAGATATTTTATTTTAATAGAATAATATATCTGTAGATATTTTAATTTAGAGCTTAATCTAGAGATTAAAATATCTACATATATATTAGTCTATTAGATTATAGTAGTATCTAGATACTACTTAAAATATATTTTTATATACTATACATTTATGTAGTTTTTCAACTAGCATTTATAATAAATGCTAATAAATTCGGCTTTGTTTTACTCAAAATATACTTGTACCTTTGATATTTTTCACTTGAATCTCCTTGAAATCTTTTCGCATACGTTTTGCGTTCCATTATTTAACTTTTCAGGTAGACAGAATGATCAACTGTAAGTAATGTATAGTGTAGAAAGACAGAGTAGGCAACTGTAACAAGCAATATTGCAACTTGCACGCTGTTATATAACAGCTACTCAAAAACACAATTACAATTGCGGTTAATAGTTCGCGCAAGCGTGTTAACACTTTCGACGTCCGTAGACGTCCAAATTAAAAATTAAGACGAAGTTCGACTAATTTGGACCTCCAAGGACGTCTAATTTGGTCGCGGAAATCCGGACCAGATTTGTTCGTCTTTGGACGTCCTAGGACGTCAAAAGTGCCCACTGGGTATCAATTAAATATAAGATAAACACAAGTTATAAGATATTTAAATATATATAAATATAAAACTCTTATAATTAAAATAGCCAAATAAATATATCTTTATTAATATAAATACAATTAAATGCATCTTAATATAATTAGTGCAGAAACGTTTAATGCTTAATGTCGTCGTTTCGTCATTAGTTACTAGGCTTTGAAAGAGCGCGTTCTTAAAATGCACGCGGCCATTGGAGAAAGATCCATGAAGCGAGTTAAAACTTTCTTCCTTTCGGAATTTATTTACTAGTTTAGATATATTACATAAAGAATCATATGAAGATAAATAATAATCGTGAAGATCAACTTATAATTGAAGTAAGTATATAAAATATTTATATATACATTTTTATTAGATAAAGGGCGCTAATGAGCAATTCCACGACCGTCACAGCGTGACAACCGTCTTTTTTTTTGCCTTTAGCCTTCAATATTTTATTATTAAATATATATAAAAAGAATTTTTTTTTGCTATTTTGTTAGCTCGTAAAAAGTGCTACAAAAAAAAAGAAAAAAAATTAGGGTGGATATATTAGCCTCTTATTCATGCGAGAAAATATAAAACGTCACAGCGTGACCAAAATTCTCTCACTGTTTTTTAGTTTTTAGATCAACATCGCGATTCAGCTAATATAGATGAACTGAATTATTAACTTGGCATTAAACAAAAAGTTTAGACATTACTCTTACAAGTTTTATAGCTAAATAACATTTATTTAATTAAATTTCAAACAGGTGCACCTTTAATTAACTAGTGGTAAACGTCACAGCGTGACGTCACAGCGTGACCAGACACATTTGGGTAATTATAAACCAGGTAAATGGGCTGTTTTTAATAAATTTAAAACTAAATAGAGAAGTATTAGACAAATATATAATTACATCTTCATAAAAATAGTTTTTACATAGCAATCTGCCGAACACGCCCATACTATATCAGTGTCAAATCGCGTCCATATTATATTGCTGTCATATATACAACGTTTTAAAGTTTTTTGGTGATTTCGTCTGAAGACGTAAGTTGTTTCACTAAATACTTGGCACTTGAATAGGGTCGCATTTCTATTTTACCATTATTGTTTTGAATTAGGTGCGCTGCAAATATTCCTGGTTTTGCTGGTGCTTTTGTAAATAACTCATCAATTTTAAATTTTTTTATTGTATTTATAATATCTTCCATAGAAACAAAATAGACATTGAAATTAGTCTCATTTTTAACAGCTTCATGAAAAGTTATGGCATCAGTTATCATACATTTTCTCTGGATTATTTTTTGCGTTGCTATTCTTTTAACGGTCCCACCAATAGCATCTACTGGTCCTTTCCCATGAGAAGCAGCGAAAAAGTTCCAGAATAATTTTAAACCATGCTGTTCTTCCAACCAGGGTATTGCTGATGCAATAAAACGATTTTTAAATTGATTGCTTGGGCCGTCTGTCCAAACCTGTAGTATTTTAACACTTGATTCAATATGCTTAGATAATAAACTATGAACAAATACAAGAATAGATTCTTTTGAATGGCTTAAATCATCTGAAACTATGACAGCTGATGAGCATGAATTTTGGTACCAAAATACAGCAGTAAAAACAGTAACTTGCTTCTTGTGCCAATGTGCTGACTGCACTTCATCTTGCCACAAAGTTGAAAAATTTTCAGCAAAATCCACTTGAAGAACGGCTGTGTCTTGATTACTTTGAAGTTGGACCTTATGATCACGATATGTAATTGATTGTTTCTGTTTAATAAAATAATGCCAAAGAAATGAAGGTAAAGATTTTGAAAAGCTGCTGTAAAGATCATCAACTCTTCCCTTTTTTTCAATTTTTTTAATATATTCCTTTCCATTACCTTCTGCAACTTTTTCCCATTGGTACCATGTAATGCATTTATTCTTGTCAATTTCATTCAAAAGAAATAGATTATGAAACTTTGCAGCATTTTTACATGTGGTACACATATTATTATAACAAATGTCTTTTTCACCATCACATACAATGCTTAGAGGAAATTTATGTGAATACAATGGAAAATTTGAATCAAACTTGTGCAAGGCTTCAAGGATAAGAATTATATTTTGATGCTGTTGACAGCAACAAACGTTTCTTGACATTGAACTAGACAAAAGCACATGTGGTGGGCGTAAACTAGCAAACTTTGATTTTCCGACTGATTCTTCAGGATAATCACTTTTAAAAACAGCATAAGCTTCATTAACATTCATATACAAATGACGTTTTTGCACAGTTTCTTTCTTGTTCTTTAATCTCACCACAATGGTGTCTCTTTTACCGGGTGCTTGACGGGATATATCATCACGCTGGTAAAAATCAAGAACCAATTTTACAGTTAAAGCATCTAATGCATTTTTACTAATTATTTTTTCTGGGCTTGGGATTTCATTCATTTTTGTTAAAAGTTTTTGTACAACTTTAGCCCTCTTTCTGGGTGATTTTGGTAGTGCTGACTCGGCTCTCTTAACAGCTTTTCCAAGAGTGCTAGCAGATTTGTAAGGGGGTGATGTAACAGCTACAGATTTTGATTCTGCTATTTTTTGTCTGCTCTTTCTCTTTCGCTGCCTTTCTTTTTCTCGTTCAGCCTCCAAATTAGCGAGTCTTCTTTCTTTTCTTTTTTTTGATTCTTTTTCTTTAACTACTTTTTTGCCAAACTTTTCTAACTGTCTTTCACGATATTTCTTTTGACGCTCAGCATGAGTAAGAGGCATGTTAAACCCTTGAAAGATTAAAAAAAAGGCAACACATTAGTTATGGAGATGCACGTATTACATCTAAGGCTCAATGGAGTTACAGTTATCCCTTAGAGAGGCTCTATGTATCTCAAAAGAGAGCCTCAAGGATAGCTGAGCATTCATCCTCCAAATGTTGCCTATGCAAAACATACCTGTAATTTGTAGTTTTTGTAGATGATGTAAAAGAAAGTAGGCTGCTCAGTAATCTGGGTCCTTAAAGTTGATAAAAACTCAATTGTGGTTTCAGTTTAGCAGTTTTAAATTTTGTTTTAAATGTTGTTAAAAAATTGTCACGCCGTGACGTCACGCCGTGACATAAAAAGATTCTAAAAATAACTTGAGCTAATTACTTTTTTAAACATGTTAGTATTTTTTTAGATGTACTAGATTGAGTTCTCATTGCGCTGGATTTTTGAAACCCTAAGTTTTACTGGTTGTCTAAGAAATAAAACGATTGGTACCCTAATTGTCACAGCGTGACATGTCACAGCGTGACAATAGTGGTAATAGCATTTGATTAAAACAAATGGTATTCTGAATTCGTATGGCAATAAGTATGTTTTTATCATAAGTAGGAATGATTAGTGCAGCTAAAAACCTTATTGCAATGAGCAAGACAGTTTTGAATTTTTTACAGGTTCAATTTAACTTTGGTGATTAAAAATGAATTAAATTATTGCAAAAACGCCTACTTTTACCTTCTGTTTCAGCCCATGTTATTTTTTATAATAGCGGCATACTATAATAAGCTATATATTTTCTGAAAGAGGAGAAGTCGAGCTTTCTACTGATATATAGTATTATCTATATTGGGTTGGTTTAATTTTATCATTTTTTGTGAGACGGTCGTGGAATAGCTGTAATACACTTTCGTACCTCCTCCGAACTTACAGATTTTAATTGAAGATTCTGAAAGATCGTCGTTTAAATTAAAAAAAAAAGGTATTCAACAACAAATTTCATCAAAGTAAAGGGCTCTAACTCGATCTCGAAGTTTTGAAAAAATACATACAAAAACGCTAATATTCGCCATCTTTTTTAAACTTAACCAGTTTACTTAAGTTTTGTTCGTAAAGCTGTTTTGTTTATTAAATAACCTGGTTTTTATTGTCATCACGCATTATAATGTTCTTGCGCAAACATCGTTGTTTTAAAGTCATTAGTTACAAGTCATTAACTTCTTTATTTTATTAACTACGATTTTGCAATTAAAATAACGAAATGTGCAATGTTTTAATTATACCAAAATTAGTTTGTTTTAATAAATAAATTTAATATAAGTTCTTATAAACTTCTAATAAAATTTTTTGCATTGATTTATGATTTTCTCGTCTTTTATTAAATAAATATAATAATAATAGTTTCATGAAACAATTTTTTTTCTTATCAAAATTGATAGATATCAACAACTTGCTCCCAAAAATGAAAAAAACCGTCATGTTTAAATCTTTGCGCCCACATGAACTCTGCCAAGTAATCAGGAATCATTTCTCGATTAGAAGAACCGAACATTGCTTTGAACTTTGATTTACTTCTCTGCCACATTGCCTCAACTCTATTTGTTGTAACTCCAGTAATAGGGTCTACAAAGTGATATGTATGGTTGACTGTTCCATGTTGATAGCCGTGTCCTGCCAAATTTCCATACGCAGCCCACATATCGCTCCATATCACAGTACCAGGCATTATCCATTGTCTAATGATTGGTTTAAGAGTGGCAGCGTCTCGACGCTCAACAGGTATAAGGAACCCTTCTTTTGTGGTGACATCATAACTGCCAAAAATCCATTGGTCTTTAACAATTCTTCCACGATTGTATTTCCTTTTTGTAAATAAGGACTTGTCAATTTCAACAATTCTTCCGGGACCACCTAATTAAACTGGGTTGTTCAAGAAATAGTTAACAGCTATGTCTTGACAAAACTGATTCCAATCTACGACCGTCGATTGACTAAAATTTTCTAACTCTTTTCTAATATCTTCCGACGACATTCCTTTACTTCTTCCAGCACTACGTGTCCACAAATAGGTAATTCCAATTATTTGCCACAGTTCACAAATTTTTATTAGATAAAGTAGAAAGGATTTTAAGTAGAATAAATTTTGATTTTTTAAATCGTTTAGATTTTGTTTGTTTTAGTTTTTCTTTTAGCGGTCTTATTTTTATTAATTTATTTTTTAGAAGCAAAAAAGGGGTATGGATGTTTTATAAAGTTATACTAATGCTATTTCCATAAAATGGTTATTACTATTTTTTGATGTTATTGACTATTTTTGTTCTTTTTTAGAAAATTAAGAAAAATAAATTAAACTTTTGTGCCAACACTGACATGTCACATGTTATTGTATGCAAAGGTTAAATTTTATTACGAGGATTACAGTTCTTATGAAGAAAAAAAAGAACGTAAAGAGTATTGTTTGTAAATATGTATTTTGTTTACTTTGATTCATTTCAAATTTTCTCGCACCATTTTTAAAATTTTTGTTTGCACACGTTTATTGTTTGCATATATGCTTTTTTGATATGTATGTGTATGTGGTAATAAATGCTTTATAGTTGTTTTATAGTTGTTTTATCAATGTGTTTTTATAATAATGTAAAGTGTTTTTTTTATTGTTTGTGTATGTGTTAGTATGTGTTATATAATTGTTTTAAAAATGTGTTTAAATATGTATGTTAGGTATAAAAATAAGACAATATAATGAGACTGTTGCTTAATGTCAATCAATTAAATGTATGTAATGCTATCCTTGCTGCACTGAATGAGCAACCAAGTGTAGAAAATCAACATTCTAGATTGTTTTTTATGGATGGACCAGCTGGTAGTTGAAAAATCTTTACTTATAATTATTTGATTGCTGAAACCATAAGTAGAGGCTTTAAATCTGCTACAGCTGCATGGACTGGCATAGCAGCAACTCTTCTTTCAAATGGATCTACATTGCATGGCTTTTTCAAACTTCCTGTTCCAATATTGGAAAATATCACATGTAAAATAACTCCTAACTCTATGCACGGGCATTTTTTAAGACAAATTAGTTTGTTTTTGCTTGATGAAACATCCATGATACCTAAATAAGCCTTAAATGCAATTGATAGGTTGTAATGCAAAAGATATTTGCAACAACAACTTTCCGTTCGGAGGAAAAATCATTCTTTTTGGTGGTGACTTTAGGCAAATTCTGCCTGTTGTGAAAAGAGGACAACCAGCTGAAATAGTGGAATCGTGTATAAAATGTTCTTTGCATTGGCAATGGGTGCAGAAGTTTGCATTAACTGGAAATATGAGAGCAGAAGGTGAGGAAGGTAAGTTTTCCCAATGGCTACTCAAACTTGGGAATGGAACAATACCTGTCAGAGAGGAGGATCCTTTTAAAGGATGCATTGAAATACCAAATCAGTGCATTATTAGAGAAAATGAATCGATTGTTGAAATGATTCTCGGAGATGCTGATCAAAATGATTATTCTAAACGCGTGATTTTAACACCAACCAATATTAATTCATTATTAATCAATGCAGAAGTGCTTGAATGTCTGCCGGGTTAGGTTAAAATTTATTTAAGTGCAGACCAAATTAATACTGATGACCTTAATGAAAGAAATAACTTTCCTGCTGAGTTTTTGAACAGCTTAACTCCTTCAGGTATGCCACCTCATTGTTTAAAATTGAAAATTGGTTGTGTAATTATGCTACTTAGAAATTTAGATCTCAAAGCTGGGTTATGCAATGGCACTCGAAGGAATTTTTGTGCTCATCAAACTAATTATATTGATGCAGAGGTTTTGACAGGTGTTTCTGGTGGTAAACGGGTTTTTGTTCCTCGAATTCAGTTGGCTCCATCAGATTCTAATATACCTTTTGTTCTTAAACGTTGTCAGTTTCCTGTCAGATTGGCTTATTCAATGACAATTAATAATAATCAAGGTCAAACATTGGGAATGCCGCCTCATTGTTTAAAATTGAAAATTTGTTGTGTAATTATGCTACTTAGAAATTTAGAACTAAAAGCTGGGTTATGCAATGGCACTTGAAGGAAAGTTTGTGCTCCTCAAACTAATTATATTGAAGCAAAGGTTTTGACAGGTGTTTCTGGTGGTAAACGGGTTTTTGTTCCTAGAATTCAGTTGGCTCCATTAGATTCAAATTTTGTGCACTGTGCGATGAGCACCAATAGGATTGCAAACCTCGAATTCATCAATTTTAAAACGTTATGATTATTGCAAATAAAACCATCTGAATATGAATAAAGTAAATCTGTTTTATTAGAATGGTCATTTTCTAATTTTCGTTTAACAGAACTCCATACTTCTTCTTTTTCAATTAACTTTTTAAGCAATGGTAATATAGGAACTTACTGAAAAGTTTCTTTTTTTATATTTAGTTTTTCACTGAAAGTTTCATTACTAATGACATTTTCAATATTAGCTGAGTTTTTTTCAATATCATTTATACAACACAAATTAATTTCAATTGGTAAAATAAGGTCTAATTTAGACTTACTAAAAGCAATAATTTTCTTTCTAGAATTGACAACAGATAAAGCTTGATCTAAAAGCAAATGACTGTTCAATAGTTCATATAAATTGTCAGTAGATTTAAAGTTTTTGCATAATTGCTCTTTTAATATTGTACAGAAACTGTTATTATAATATGTTAAAAAAGATTGAACTTCATTTGCCACATCAACTTGGACAACAGATGGTATGGAGTGTTTCTCTGCTATTCCAACAATAAACATTGGAAAATGATTCTGCAAACTGCTTAGTAACTTGTCTAATGGGGAGATAGATAAATTAGCTTCAAATATATCTAAATTATTGTTAGCTATATCAACTACTAAATCATCAGAGTTGCTTTCGTCAATAAAATTTTCTGAAATTTGGCTTTCCAATACTTCAAAAGTGGAAACATTAAACACTCATTTAAAGTTGCTTGAGAATCATAATAAGTAGAACTACAGTATGCAAAAAAAATAATCGTACACTTGAAAAAAAATCATAATTTTAAAGATTGCATCAAAAAAATGAGCTTTCTGTTAAAATACTTGAAACTTTTTTTTAGATATCTTATCAAGTATTGTTTAAAGAATTTATTTGTCTATTGGTGAATTAATTGCTTTTCATACTTATTGAATTTTACACAATTGATCTAATAATGCATAAAATTGACTGCAAAAAAAATAATCGTACAGTTAAAAAATAATGTCATACTAATCAAATTTCATGAAAGTTAGTATCGAGTGGGGCCTCCTTTGGCCTTGATGGTCTCAGCTAGACTATTTGGCATTGAGCTGACTAAACTTTGAGTCTCTATTGTTGTTATATTATCCCATGCGCTAATTATAGCTTCTTTCAAGTCGTCTTTGCGTTTAAATGCTCGGTCACCAATTTTTCTGTCCAAAATATACCACAAATTTTCTACAGGATTCAAGTCTGGACTTTTAGATGGCCATTCCAAAACATTAATGTTGTTTGTTTCAAAGTAAACCTTCGTTTTCTTAGCGGTATGTTTTGGATCGTTATCCTGCTGTAGTATAAAATCGTTTCCCATTCTCAATTTTTTAGTAGAGGGTCGCAAGTTGGCTTTGAGAATTTCACAATTCATTGAAGCATCCATTTTTTCATCAATAAATGTCAAGATCCCCACTCCTTTCCAACTCATACTACCCCAAACCATCACATTTCCTCCTCCATGCTTTACACTACCTTGCAAACAACTTAATTTACAAGCTTCTTTTTTTTCGCCACACTTTCTGAACTCTATCCGATGAGACGAGGTTGTATTTTGACTCATCTGACCACAAAATTTTTTTCCAATATGATATCGGTATTTTTTCGTACTTCTTTGCAAATTCTAATCGACGTTTCATTTGTTTTGCAGTTAAAAAAAGGTTTTTTTCGAACAACTCTACCTCCGTATCCTTGTTCTCTAATACGATTTCTAATTGTTTAAGGGGTTACTGTGGTATTGTGACCTTCTTGAACTTTTAAAGCTAATTTAACTGCCGAAACAAATCTATTTTTCTTCACATTAATGATGATATTGCAATCAATTGCACTGGTGGTCTTGCGTTTTTGTCCTCTCCCAGCCACACTAGCAACGGTTCCAATCAGATTATGCTTCTTAAAAATTGAAGACACTTTCGTAAAAGGAATTCCTGTTTCTTTTTGGATCTGACGGAAGGATTTTCCTTGATTTTTCAAATCAACTACGAGGCTTCGTTGATGGAGAGACAAACGTTGTTTTCTTGACACCATTTTGCTGAAACGCTATATTTTACTTCTAGAACGAAAGTGTATTTAAAAAATTACTATTTTCAATTTTACTAACTAGTTTGATCGTTCAATTTGCTCGATTTATGCTAAAATAACGACCTATTTTGACAGCGTACGATTATTTTTTTTGCAGTCAATTTTATACATTATTAGATCAACTGCGTAAAATTCAATAGGTATGAAAAGCAATTAATTCACTAATGCACAAAGAAATTCTTTAAACAATACTTGATAAGATATCTAAAAAAAAATTTCAAGTATTTTAATGGAAAACTCATTTTTTTGATACAATCTTTAAAATTATGATTTTTTTTCAAGTGTACGATTATTTTTTTTGCATACTGTATGCTTATTTCGCATGCGCTCACGTAAACATTTGACAGATTTGTAAGAAGCAGGACAGCCATCAATATTACAAACTACAACATAGCCAGCTGTATGTTCATGCATAATATGCATATGTTCTAAATACTTTTGCATTGAATATTTACAAACACCACATGTAGAACATGTAAAGCAAACAACATTATTTTTTGCTGCCATATTTATTGAATTCAAAAAACTAAATTAAGGAGAAAAAGAAATAATAAATATTAAAAAGTTCATAGTATTAGAATTGACTGACAAAAAAATGAAAATTCTAACCAATAATTTTATTTCTAAGTTCTGGGAGCCCTTTTACTTCTAAGTATAAGCAAACATCATCAACGCTCCAATTCAAATATTCTCCCATTTAATAAATGTTACAAGGGATTCTATAATATAGACTATATATGTTGACGTGTATGCTATATTAGTTATATAAATATATGTATATAACAAAAAATAACTTTCTTGAAGAAATCAAACCAGATTTTTTTTAAAAGCTTAAAAACCCTACTTTTTTCAAATAAACAAACATGCAGATATCAAAATATCATGGCGTATTAAAAAAAAAAATTGAAGAACCTTAAATGAGGGTTCTTTAATCTCTTACTTTGAGGGTTCTTTTTACTTCTTTGTAAATAACCCGCCGGTTCTTCAAAGAACTAGTAAATAATATTTAGAACCCGCGAGTTCTTCAAAGAACCTTAAGTTTTCTCCAAGAACTTATAGGTTCTTCAAAGAACCGCGAAGAACCTTTTAGATTAACAGTGTATTATACCCACAAATATAATAATACGTATACGTATGTAGTACTACATACATATATTGTCGGTATGTATATATATATATATATACACACACACACATAGTTGGCTGGAGGGTTTGCCTCATTATGGCCCAAAATCATAAAAACCTCCTCAATTGGGAAAATTATATCTGTACCTCGGAGGGATACAACACTATGTCCATTTTCACAACTTTACAGGAGAGGAGTTTTAAACTTTTTTTCAACAAAAAGTGTTATTGGCACAGCTATTTATTGAGATGTTGAAACAATATTTTACCAGAACATTCTATTTATTGTTATTTACATCATGCAGTTGTTATAAAATAAAAAAAAACCTTTTACGGGTTTTTTTCACTTTTTAATGGACATGGTGTTGTATCCCTCTAATAAAGTTATTGTACTATAAGACCTAATGTGGGATATTTAATAACAAACACAATACTATTTGACTTACAAAATGTATTTAACTATTTTATTTATAATTCTCTTTACAAATACAAATAATACATCTATGTATGTAACTAAAATGGTATTTTAGATGCAAAAAACTCAGTCATCATCACGTAAGTCTCCTTCAGGGTACTCACTAGTGGTATTACTAGTATGCTTTAAGTTTTTATAAAAGTCATGGCAAACTGTAGGAACATATGGTAGTAATGCCAATAGATCATTATACTTTTGTTGTGATATTGGTATTGGACTTGGTGTTACCAGTTGCAAATCGTTTGGCAATGTAAGGTGTCGCCTTCGAAACCTAACAAGGTCATTCTCCTGGTTTTCATCAGCGAAATTACTTTTCAAAAACAGAGTTTCCATGCTGTTCTGTTTTACTTGCAGTTGAACGCAGGTTGACAGAAGAACTTGTTCTTTGTTGACATATTTTTTTCTATTAACAAAGGGTGGATTTTCACATGTTTTGACATCGTACAAAGACCTAAAATTTTTAAAATCTTCCAGTTCCCTATTATGCACAGTATATTTCATTGAGGTCTGTCTGACTAACTGCTGCCAATCCCAGGGCGTTAGAATTGTCATTTTGTTAAGTTTTTTTCTCTTCCGCTCTATCAGTGCATGGACAGTATCCGCCTCCATATGCGTGTGGCCCTTTAGTAGAAACTTTTGAGTGATGATTTTTACTTGAGGATACTTATTGAGTATCCAAAAGAAACACATAATAAGGCCAATATTCTTATTCTGGCCGTAACAGTTATCCGACCACAGAATGATTTCTTCAATGTCACTGCCAGGAATGACGGTATCTGCCCATTTCAGTAATGCAGATCCGATTTCATTTCCGCCACAAGCTCCTTTGGATTCGTCCCACATAATACAATGGACTGACGAATCAGAAGAATCAAAAAGGGTGTAATTCAACGTCCAAAGTTTTCTCTTGTAAAAGCTTATGCAATTTGTTATAAGGGGTGACGGCAAACATTTTTGAAGATCACCCGTTAATACCTTAAGGGTATTGTTAGCCCTTTTGGTGTCCTCGCTTTTTAAATCATACCTTAATTTAGATTCATCCAGATGTGCATTATGTTCTTCCTCAATAGAATTTGTTTCATCTAGAGTCAAATTATTATTTTTTAATTTTGCTTGAAAATAATCACATGTGTCACACGTGTCTATTTCTGGTGGTTTGAAATTCAACTTAAATTTTTTGTTGAACACATTGTAGTAGAGCCATTTTTTAGCTATTAACAAAGGGTTGAAATCATTTTCATTACAATCCTCTACATACAGTTCATACATTTTCTCTATGTTCAGGTGCGGACCCAAATACTTCATATCACTCTTTTCCCTAGTGTAATGACTGCTATAATTTGGGAAGGAAGAGATGTGTCTTACTACACTTTCAACAGTGTCATTATGTGTTTTATTGACGGGAGTTTGCTTACCCTTTTGATCGATTTTTACAATTCCACCTGGTTCAATATTTTTCAAAACATTAACTACCACGGTGTTTGATATAGATAGTGTATTTAAAAACATAAGTTTACATACTCTAGTTCGTATGCCTTTTACTGTAAAATAATATTGTAGAGTATTTTGTTTTGATTTATTGGAGGCAAGGTCTCGTTTTCTTGAACGGACAGTACTATGCTTCTCTACACATGAAACAATGAATTGCCGTTTTATGTCATTTCCCTTCTCCTGACTCCAGTATGCATTAAAGATCTCCTGTCTGTCACTTTGTAATAATTTTTCAGAACATTTCAGTCTGCAAGAACAAGGAGGTTTAATAATTCTGGCAGGGACAACTTTACCCTTTTTACTAATATATTCTTCACCTGCAGAATATTTACGTTTCTGAAATTACATGCCCATTCACTGGTATGAACGACACGTTTTTTACCTCTCTGAGTAGAAATAGATTTATTTTTCACTTTTCTCCTTACGCCTACTGTTCCTTGCAAATCTAGGCCTACTTGATTTTCTGCAATCAAATTTAAGTCTTCCTCAAGTAAACGTAGCTCATGTCCATTTAAGTTTGTTTTAGCACTAGTTTTATTTCTACTGGCCTCATTTTGTATTTCATTAAATACAGGGACATCATCACTGGAATCCGTTTCAGAGCTTGGAGGTTCATAATTATTGTCCCGATCAGAATCATCATCATCTTCGTCGAAACGCAAGTCATCTCCATTATCCTCTTCATTTTCAACATCCTTGCTGTTTGTATGATTTGGTTCTGAAATAAAACAAGTCTTATAATATTACATGTAAAACATAATATTTTGAAGTTTAGGTTCATAACAAAACATTACATTAACTGTTTGAGGTTAAGTATATCATTAAAAATAATGAGCAAAACAATAGCTTACCTGTAGTAGAATCTTTTTTAGAACTTTTCAATAGTTCCAGAATCTTTCTCCCACGAGAATTATGGTTCATTATTCTTACTATTACTAAAAAAGAGCAAATATTATGACTTAAAATACATCCAACTATCCGTGCGTTCTTTTGTACCCACCTGGTAAGTTGCAGTTAACTTGTGTCTCCCGAACGCTTTCGGTTAGTTAGCTATGAAGCTTTGACACTATTGGCTGCTGAGAATAGGTTGCCAGGGCGACAGCACGTAAGCGCCGCCTAGATGACACACTGCGCATGTCAACCGATCTCGCCGAAGTCCAAACTACGGTAAGATGAGGAAGTAACTGAACTTACCGAGTAACCATAAAAGAACGCTTGTGGTAAGTTACGGTGACTTCAAGTACCCATAAAAGAACGGGAAAGTGACTTCCAGTTAACCGCAAGTCACCAGGTGGGTATAAACGAACGCACGGTATGTAAACTCATCAGAACTGTCAAAAGTACTCTTAGTTCACTAACAATCCGCCAGGCTGTGTAGAGGTATACAAGTTGTAATTCCATATATATATATATATATATATATATATATATATATATATATATATAAAACATGCTATATCCGGTTCTAGCTGATTTTAACTCTGTAATAAAGTCAATATGGAAAAAAATGGACATAGTGTTGTATCCCTCCGAGGTACAGATATACACACACATATATATATTTACATATATATATATATATATATATATATATATATATATATATATATATATATATATATATATATATATATATATATATATATATATATATATATATATGTGACACTATAACATCAATTTTATAAAGTTATCTTTTAAGACAAACAAAATACAGCGGAGAAAATAGAATTAGCCTCACCTTTGTTTTTTATTCTAATTTAACAAAAATCGCAGGTAAAAAATTATGAAATCTACTTTATTTCTTATTACTTCTACTACAACTAAAAAGTTTATAAATTGGTATGTTTAATTAATTCCAAATGGAAAAAAAATTAAAAGTATTCAATTTGTGGAGAAAATTGAATTTGCCTCATTAACGTTATATACAAAAAATAAAGAAAATATTTTGTTTTTACGCTCATTTAGTATAGCTTCCTGAGTTTTTAATGACTTCAAATATGCGGTTTAACATACTAGTCACAAGATTTTGGATAGTTTTTATAGATATTTCATTCCAAGCTTCTCTGATACGAGTTTTCAGCTCCAAGGTGCATTCAAATTGCTTATCATTTCCATAAACCTTTCTAGAAAGTATTCCCCATAGATTTTCAATTGGGTTAAGATCTGGACTACGTGCGGGCCATTCCATTACGTGAATATTTTTTTCTCTAAACCAAGCTTTTGTAAGCTTTGAATTATGGATAGTAGCCTTATCTTGTTGGAAAGTGAAAGTTTCACCCATCAATTCCTCACCATGTTCAAGTAAACTTATTTCTAATAAGTCAATGTAGTCCTGTGAATTCATTTTTGTTGAAATCCATGCCAGTGGAAGTTTTCCAGCAAATGAAAAAGCCCCCCAAACCATAACATATCCACCCCCAAAGTTACGACTCATCCGAGTTTCTTTCTCTTTTCGAAGATCGTGCCAATAATATTGATAGCCATCAGGACCATCTAGATTGAACTTTTTTTCATCGCTAAAGAGAACTTGATGCCACTCTTCTTGCCAAGACATGTGTTCTTTCGCAAATTGTAATCTAACTTTTTTATGAGAGTAATAAGTTTTGGTTTTGGTTTACGCTTTTTCCAAACTGTGTTTGGATCTTCATGTAAGATTTGTCTCACACGTTGAACAGATACAGGTAATTGTAAATCAGCACGAATTTGAGATGCAGTCATGTGCTGAGCAGCAGCACGACGTACAATAACTCGTTTAGTACGATTATCAATTTTACTTTTGCCACCACTTACCTTATAAGCTCCATAATTAACGCCAATCTTGAAGTAATTGTTAACCACTATTAGAGATCTTTTAATTTTCTTCGCAATTTCCCGATTAGATAAGCCTGTATCTTTGTATGCTTTGATTACTGCTAATTCTTCATTCGTTAAACGCTTACCACGTCCCATTTCAAATTAAGGTATCAAAAACCAAATGTTAAAAACTTTATGAGCACTGATTTCACAGTCTTTGTTTAACTTACAAATAATAATAAAAAACTAACTCACAAATGCGTATCACCAGATCAAAATATACAAGTAAACTGAAAATAATTATTGATGAGGCTAATTCTATTTGTTACCGCAAATATCAAGTGTTATACATTTTATGGTTTTATCAAATGTACCGCAATTTAATTATGCTTTATTATAATCTAAAAAGTTGTTGTTTGTAACAGTAATTATATGTGTGTGAATACAAAAGTTGTACCGCACAAACTTGTTTACAGATTTACAAAATATTGGATCAGCACGTGGTGAGGCTAATTCTATTTTCTCTACTGTATTATTTTAGTGCTATTTTTTTTTTGAATAATTCAAAAAAAAAAATTTATAGAATTTCGTCTTCGTTTTCAACACTTAGTAATCTTTTTATTTAACAATCTATTTTTCTTTCCACCAGCTCTATCCTTCGCACCTGAAAACCAGCGACTTATTTGACTAGAACATTGTTTTTCGTTTATCTCAGGAAATCTGATTATTATTTCTTCTAAAATAAACATCTAAAATGTGTACTTTAAGGGTTAAGTAAGAAATGACACAAAATAATACTTTATTCATGTTTGTTAAAGTTAAAAATAAGACAATATACCTAGCAAATATTTGTAAGTTTCTGTGCCAGAAAAATTCTATTTTTTTACACCATTTGACTATCGTCCAAAGGCACTGTAAAGCACTTGAATATTCGGTAAAATAATCTTTGGAATTATAAAAGATAAATTTTCCGAAAGTTTTAATGTACTTTTCACATTTAAAATCATGAAGCATTTCTAAAAATAAAAAAAGATTAATCTATAAATAAAATTTATATACTAAATATCAAATGATTAAATATAACATTAATTATAAATAAAAAATAATATTTAATAATACAATACTTCGTAGCAGACTTAAACAAATATTTCTAGCATTTTTTGAATCAATACTAAATTGTTTAACAGTTTTTGAATCATTACTACATCACTCTTAAATTGGTTATCAAAAACATGGAAACTCTTTATACGGTTGAATGGTAATTCGTTATTCGTCTGTTCGGTTTTTTTTTTTTGGATATCAACAGTGTTATTACTAAGACTAAATAACGTTCTTGTGATTTAAGCTTCCTCTCTAATACGATATTCAATGCTTCTCCTGGCAGACTCCAGATTAGCTTTCCACGCAGGAGCATCTTTAGCTGTCATGAAAACATATTTTGTATTTGCATTAGTAAAGAAAAACCACCATTTTAAATAACTAAATCAGTAATTGATTATTAAGTTATCATGATCATTATGCAATTTTTTTCTCAATGTTTAACGTCCGTTTCCCCACTTGTGTGGTTTAAAGGTTTCTATTAGTTTTCTATTTCAAGTTAAATTAATTCTTTACAATGAATGAAGAATTGTGAGTAAAAAAATTCTGACAATATCCTAACCTGCAGATCCACATGTAGGACAATACTTATAATTTGGATTAAGTATCACATATAAAAAAATATTTTCGAAATATTACATTTATAAGTAATGATCAACATTCTAAAAAAGATTTCATTGAAAAAAAATTTAAATAATATTTAAATGTAAACTAAGAATTATATTGCATTACCTTTTTTATTTGTTTTATCGTCGTTTAAATGTTTCCTGGTGTCTTCATGTGATATACTGGAATACTTTATCATTTCTGAAAATAATAAACTTTTTGAATAATAAAAATTGCTTTAACGCGCTTTTTTGTGTGTGCAACAATAAGGGGTATTTTTAGTTATAAGGATTTTTTTTATTAAAGAAAACATACGGTTTTGTTTCTCTGTTTTACATTTAGAAGACGCTATTTTCTTTATTTTGGGGGACGAGAACGATGAATCATTAGATTGTTCATCACGAGATGACGATCGTTTTTTCTTTACTTTAAAGGAAACAAAGGACTCTTCTGAAACATCACTATCTCCAGAGCTTTCAATATTATGCTCTAAAACAGATAAGATATAGATATCATCTAAAAAAAAACAGTTTTATGGTTAAATAAATATTTCGATTTTCTAAAATATTTCAAGTAATATTTGTTTGCTATAATAAAAAATACCATACTTTTAAACGAAGAGATATCTTTTAAAGATGCTTTAAGTTCAGAGCTGCTTAATTTAACAGGAACAGATTCTCCCTCTGAACTATTTAGATCTTCAAAATTACTGCTCTGTACTACAAATTCAGAGCATGCCCTAATCATCCGCTGCAATCCTTGTTCATAGCTTTCTATAATGCAAATAAATATCTTTTAATATGACAACATTTAAGTTAAAATGTATTTAAAGTTGATTACATAAAGATTTGAATTACATACTTGCTTCTTTAACTAAAACAATTTCATAACTCTTCCACAAAACTCCTGGTATTAATGACATTTTACTCATTGAATCAAGCGCATGATACTCGTTTTCAGATGGATATTTACAGAATAATTTATCTTTTTTAGAATACATCCATAAAATCAGAATTACATCAATACATTCCTTTCCATGCTTTTTTTTCCCATGTTTTTTCAAGAAACTTGACTACAACATGAGTTGTACTTTTCTGAAGATTCATATTAACTAAATACCTTTTAAAAATAGCAAATCAAGTTTAAAATTACTTTTACAAAATACTGTAATTCAATTATTTTGAATACATTATTTCAAACTAAAATAAACAGTTATTGTTCAGTAAATCTGAACAAAAAATATTCTAAAGATAAAATAGTTTAAAGCTTTCAAATATTCATAAGGCTATTCAAATAAGATAAATCTATTGATAAATTCAAATAACAGACTTGTATTGTATGTCACATTAAATAGTCTAGTATTATACAATAATAGTTGATAAATGTAATATAAAGTTGCACTTTTCGGATTCTTGTTATTTTAAAAATATGGCCAGAACACATTTTTACAATGTCATCTGGCTTTTTAATGCTAAGTGTAACTCCTTAAAATATTATATCTTCAAAATTAACATCATCTTCAAGCATTGTATTTAAGTTCATTGTAAGAACTTTCTTTTTAATTGCATTTTTATTTTTTAATTTTGGACAGGCTTTTTGTTCAGATATTCTTCTAGCCAACTGACCCAAAGTATTATTTCTTCCTCCAATTAGTCGTTTAATTTTACCAAGATGGTTTTCAAAAGGAAATGCAGATATTGTAAATAAAGACATCTTAGTGTACTCTTAATTACCATTCAACCAGTGCCATAAAATGACGGAGTTAGCTCAAAGAGTTTCCTCAATAACTCGCTGGCATAGTTTACATTATCAAGGCAAAGTTGAGGATCACAAAGTATTCGACAAGCCACTACTAAAAGCAGAAAATGTTTGTACATTCAACACTAACTTGTGTCATTGGAAGCGCTGTGACAATTTTACACGATGGTTGTATAATCGAAGGGAAAAACTCTATTCCTTCCAGAGGTTTTTTGCACGTCAAGGTTTCTTTATGTTTCAAAAGGTCGTGCGCTAGTTTAGGTAGACTTCGAAGTGCGTCTTTAAATTCTCGCTTCTCAATCCCAATGTTCTGAATAGATATTTGATCAGATTGCTGACTCTTATTTTTTCTTGCCTGCTCCATTCTCTTAAAAATTTTCTTTTTTGGAGATAAGTCTTTCATTTTCTCATCAGAACTCTCGGTAGAAAAAGTTTCACAATCTTCCTCCAATCTATGAAAATCAAACTTTTGCTTATTAATTTTTTTTTGAACCAACCAGAGAGTGTCCTCAGCAACTACCAAAAAATTTTAAAAACAACAAAATAAATTTGCTTTAAAAAACTCTAAAATAATAAATATATTTTCAATTTCTAATGGAAGTAATCAAAAGTAAAATCTTTTAATCAAAGTTTAAAAAACGTTCTCACAAAATAAATGATGAGAAAAAATACCTGTTGCTCTTCGTTTAGAAGACATTGATAGTGTAAGTCTGCAAATACCGCTGCACAGAAAAAAGGATTACTCATTAGGATTGCTTCCCTTGTTTCCATAGATTTTTTTATGGCTTTAGCAAAAACAGATTTCTTAAAATCACCCTCCATTAATTGTTCTTTTAACAGTTCCCAAACATAGACAAAATGTCCTGGCGTGAGATCCTCAAACTGAAAGATTTGAGTAGCAATAGCAGGTTTTTCAAGAATACTTTGTAATTCCTTTATTTGTTTCCACTGATATGGCTGCACTGAAAAACTCACTTTTGGATATTTCCCTTCCAGCTCTTCAACAACATCACGTAGTTCTAAGAGACGCTTAAGCATTTTAAATGTACTCGACCATCTAGTTACATTGTCTATAACTGCCACCTATATTATAGAACATATTTTATTCTTGAAATATAACAAATAAACATATTAGTTTGTATAAAAAATTTATAAAATTACTTTATTTGGTCTAGGAATTAATTCGTGCGGTTTGACAAAGGATTACGAAACTAGCTTATTGTCTCAGCGTTTTGTTTAGCCACGCATACGTGCGAAGATCACTGTTATTGCGCATCATTTTCATTATAAATCATTTGATTTAAGCGTAAACAACACTATTTTTAATTTAACTGATAATGTCGATTTTTGTTCCTGATAAAGTGTTTTTGCGGGGGATTCTTCTTCATTACTTTAACATGAAGAAAAGTGCTACCGAAAGTCATCGTATTTTGTTTGAAGTTTATGGTGACCATGCTCTAGCTGAGCGAACGTGGCAGAAGTGGTTTGCATGGTTTAAAAGTGGTGATTTTTGTTTGGAAGACCAAGAGCGACCAGGACAGCCGAAAAAATTTGAAGATGCAGAATTGGCAGCATTGCTAGATCAGGATTCTTGTCAAACGCAAGAGGGCCTTGCAAAAGCGTTAGGAGTCGAACAATCAACAGTCATAAAACGACCAAATTGGGGTAACAGACATGATAAACTCATTTTTCAGCATGATAACGCTCGACCACATGTCGCAAAACCTGTCAAAAACTATATGGAAAATGTCGGATGGGAAGTGTTACCCCACCCACCGTATTCTCCGGACATTGCTCCTTCTGACTACTACTTGTTCCATTGCATGAATAACGATTTGATTGGACAGCGCTTCACTTCTTCAGAAAATATCGAAAAATGGGTCTCTGATTGGATCACTTCTGAGGATGAAGCATTTTTTCGACACGGAATTCGTAAATTGCCGGAAAGATGGGCAAAAGTAGTGACTAGCGATGGACACTATTTTCATTAATGTATTCATCCATTTAGTTTTTAAAATAAACCCTCAATTTTCAATTAAAAACCGCACGAATTAATTCCTAGACCAAATACAAGGTTTTGTATTTTTGCAAAATTCCATAGCAATTGGAGCACGACAAGGTTTTGCAACTTTACGAGTACGCTCAAGTATTACTTTGATTTCCGATTCTTTCATTGCATCGGTGACAGCAAGTTGAAGGGTGTGTGCACCACAACGTTGAAGATAAACAGTGTTCATATTTTTGGAGATTTCGTCCAAGTAACCATCATCCTGCTGTTCGCAGAATTCAGAACCCTCAGTTTCACTACTTGCATCTTCAATAGTCTGCTCTTCTGTAATATCATCTCCGCCTTCATCATGATCTTCACTAGGTAATGTTTCTATAATCTTGTTTATCTCAATTGTCTTGCCAAAATCATTCACCATTTTAATCATGTTAGACCCATTGTCAGTACTAATTCCAAGGATTTGTTCTTTTCGGATGCCAAACTTATCAAGTACGTTTTCAAGTGCATTTTGAATATCTTCAGCTTTGTGTCTGGCATATATGTCGATGACTGCTAATGTTTTGATTAATATTTTGCCGCTAGAGAAAAATTGAGTATTGACTCCAGGAAAGCTTCACCGATGTCTTGATGCTCCATCAACTTTTAGGAAAATTAGTTTTCCATTCAAATCGCTTCTCAAATCAGAACGCTTTTTTTCAGCTAAAGTCTGAATTTCCTGACGCATATTTTCACGACTGATCTTTATGCCAAAATTTTTTGCCAAATCTCGGGTCAAAATTTCTATTTCATCTTCGCTAAAAATGTTAAACGAAGCTCCATTTTGAAGAACTAACATATTTAAAGCTTTTTGGAAATCTTCTTTCGATATTGTTATATTAACTTTGTTAAAATAATTGTCAAGTATCTTTTGTTTTTTTCGTCCACCAAAAGATAAGTGACGTTTCATATTTGAGGTTGGTTTTTTTTACTCGTTCTCCATTTCTTGACAAAGTAACTTCGGATACATTTATATTCCTTTTTTGTGCAGCTTTTTTCTTTTCTTGCTCCTGAACAATTTTATGATGAAGTATTCCGTGGCTCTTCTTAATGTGACGTTTCATATTTGAGGTTGGTTTTTTTTACTCGTTTTCCATCCATTTGTATTTTAACTTGCGCGCCACAAATTTTTTTAGTTTGATTATCCTCAACAAGAATCTGGCAAATATATGCTTTTTCCTTTTCACTGAAGGAAAAGCATTTCGATTCATCCTCGAACATATCTTCGTTTACAACCGCGGTGTTTTTAGTCACATCAGTCATGTTAAATACATCAACAACTTTTTAACTTTTTTGTTTAAAAAGTTGTTAAGTACATCAACAACTTTTTAAACAAAATGCTAAAAGGGAAAAAATTAACTTAAAAAATATAATCCTAATTAGGATTTATTCCGACCAACAACAAGATAAATCTGTAATTAAGCTAATTGAACCTTCTAAATAAAAAAAGTTTTTAATTAATGTTGCTTTATTAGGTTTTAAAATAAGTTACCTCAACTCACCAGAAATGAGGATTATTTAAACAAAATATCGCGGAACATATTCTGATTAAAACTTTTAATTTATTAATTCTTCACTTAAATTGCAATATCTAAATTTATGTTTACATGTATTTTAATAATAACAGTGTAAAGGTTTCGCGCCAGTTTTTTTTTTTAGGAGTTTCAACTTTTTTAATTGGTTGCTGTTTTTTTAAATTACTTATAAAACGTGCGTACATAAGAAAGAGTATATCAATTACAAATAACAATTTATAAACTTGCTCGTCGGAATTTTTTTAAAAGGAAGAATAATAACAGTAATAAACATAAAATGGCACCTAAAATTAAGACAAAGTTTCTCGTTGCCTGAAACGTTTTATATTAAAAGAAACAATGATTAACTTTATTTTTAACTTCTGAAGTAAGAGATCTAGCTACTGCACAACGGCTGCTTCTAAAATTGCGGAGGGGGTTTGGGGTGGACAAAATTCCCCCATTCCATTTTTAATATCGCCTAACTATCGCCGCTAATAATGAATATAATTATTATTTCTCAAAGTTATAAACAAAACAAAAAATTTCTCTTGACTGTATTTACAATATTACATGTTACATGCATTATGATTTAAAATTAAACCAACTGGGAGGCTAAATAAAGCTAATAAAAACCTATTCTAAAAACAGAAAATAACAATTTTAGTGTCAATAAAGCAATGTTAGCAATCGATATTATAATAATTTAAAACGATTTTTTCAACAAGTTCGTTCAACCATGAGTGAATAATATTTGTCTACTATTAAAAACAACATTATATTCCATTAAAAATACAAGAGAGCCGTGAGCCGCGAGATTTTTCCGGCTCCGGCTCCGGCTCGGCTCCACAAGCCTGGTTTACAGCCCATTTTTGGAACTTTTCACGACAATTGATTTCTGTTAAATCAGTTGATAGCTGATGAAAAGATTCATTACCTGAAAAACTATCATCTGGAAATGTAAGAGTAAAGTATTCTGAATCAAAAGATGAATCGAATTGGAAAATAAAATTATTATCGTGTTCAGAAACAGTAATATGAGTATCTTCAGATTGATCCCAGTGGGCACAAGAACGTTTTGCAAACGTTTCCTAAGGGTCTCACGAAAACGTTTTTTAGTGGTTTTTTGAACGTTCATATGAAACGGTGACCGGACGTTTTCCTAAAAACGTTTTTTGAACGTTTTCTAAGGGTCTCACAAAAACGCTTTTTAATGGTTTTTTGAACGTTTATATGAAACGGTGATCGGACGTTTTCCTAAAAACGTTTTTTGAACGTTTTTTAATGGGTTTTTATTACACGTAAATGAAACGTTTTAACCTTTTCAAGGATTATCCTAAATGCATTTATTTAAGTATAAGTTATTTCAGTAAATAACTTATGTTATGCAGAAAAAAAATCTTTTACAAACGAAAATTTAGGAGCAACAGCCTTGATCCCGTTAATTTAATAAATCTCTAAAAGTTTAATTTTCTGTTTATTTATAATATAAGCATACAAAAAAAAGCATACATTTATAAATTAGCCTACAAAAAAGTAATAAAATAATTGTTATGCTATTCTGTCAAGAGCTCTCTTCAAATGATCTTCAACTTATCGACCGAATCGAAATTCGTTGTATGTGACACCAGAGTTTCTAAAAACAGAAATACAATAGAAATCTTTCATGAATTCCAACTAGCACATATAAAGGGTGTTACTTGAACACACATTTATACTCATGGTAAATTCTACACTTTACTGTTAGTTTATTTAACAATACTTTTAACCTTGTTATAATTTGATTATGTAATAAAATCCGATGAAAGTTCCTCATAACAATAATTTCAAGTGATGCTTCTTGGGTAGTTTTTTAAACTTGATGAAAAAAAACTTCATACATTATTTATTAACCTTGGAAATACTTTCAAACTTGATAAAAAATCTTTATTTACATAAAATGTATAATAAAACCAGATGACATTCTTTGATAAACTTAAATTCAGCAACTTTTTGCACTTTAAAAATAGGACTTACTTCTCTTATGTGCTTTATACAATATGTCAATAATTGCTTTATACAATAATGTTTTTCCAAATGATCTTTTGCCATGCCTCCCTGCTTTGTTAAACAATGATTGAACACTTTTAGACATAGTTTCATCTAAAACTTTATTAACTGAGGCTGAAATTGAACTACCACCTATTTGTTTTACGGACCTACAGAAGTTATAGAATATCATTTTCAATATCACTACCACTTTTTTAATTGACAAAAAAACATTGTAAAATTAACAATGCCATTCAATTAGATTTATTTTTTTGTTTTAACAAGGTCGGTAAGGCCTCCAACTGTCAATCGACAATTTTTGAGTACCAATACTTTGATTTTGTTTACGTGTAGGTCATCAGTTTATGTTGATGGTCGCCCCGGCTGAGTAGATGTGCATTGGGCATTTTAATGCAGCAGTAAGCTTCTGAGGTAGCCTTCTGAGGTGGACCTCTTAGGTAGCCTCTTAGGTAGCCCTCTGAGCTAGCTCTCAGATGTAGCCCTTTGAGCTAGCCCTCTGAGGTAACTCAGCAGTAAGCCTTAAGAGCTAGGCCCAGCGGTTAGGGGCTGAGATCTGTGGCTTGACAAACTTTCCACTCTATCCTTTGGTCAACGCTCTGGGTCCTAGAGCGTCTTGCGCGGCTTGCGACAGGGTTTACGGTTGGTTGGTGGTCAAGACTCGATGCGTGCTGCATATAGTTTTTTCCTTTAGAGATTATACATATATCAGAATATCAATTATCCAACACGGAAGCTATAACTAAGCAGGACCTTCACGCCGACCTTTGCCAAGACCCTCACCCTAACAACGACTCCCCCCCCCACACACACACACACACACCCCAACTATTGGCAAGACCTACACCAAATTTTAGACCAACCCCTCTACCTCGATGATTGCCAATATCCACACCTAAGATAATTCCTGATCAGAGATTTAAGTCTCCAGCTCCGATGTTAAGCGCTGAAGATTCTTACCTTCTCATGAAAGATTTGGGGTTGGTTTGGTATGAGCCTTTTGGAGAGGCACCTGAAGAGCCACAAGCCTTTGCCATCTACAAGGACAAAAACTTCTTGAAAGACTCTAGAGCTGTCATCCCACCGGGGTATGAGCCTAAGTCTGATGCGTCCACGCTTCTGATTGGTATGGTTCCCCGCATCCGTGAAGTGTTGGAAAAGGAGATAGAGGAAGGTAGGCGGAAAGTCTCGTTCATCCTTAAGGCTGAACTGGAAAAAGACAGCTTTACTGTCAACTGTGTCTATGGTGATGATGGGGTAAAAACTGTTAGGAAAACTGTTTACCTAAGGAGCAACACGACACCCATCTTAAATAAAAACAATATCAAGGATATAATCGTGAGATCGAGGGAAAAGATCATAGAGCGGCTCGAAGAGTTCGTGAACAAAGTATCTGGCTGGAGACTCATTTGGTTCAATTCCCTGGACATTGGCACTGTCGAAAATCCCCCATTACGCGGTTTTAGCTACGTGAAGACACCTCTGTACTTCCTAAGAGCTACACAATAATAATTCTTAAAACTTAATTTTAAAAGTTCTGTACAGAACTTTTTAAAATAAAATTTCCAGTATTATTATCGTGTAGCGATGGATCACATAATAAATAAGCTCCTTTAAAATTCTATACAAATAAGTAGGCTCTTTTTAAATGCTAATTAGGCAAGTAATAAAAATTTAAAACTCAAAAGTGTTTCAAATTTTCATTACTTCCCTAATTAGCATTTAAAAAGAGCCTATTTATTCATAATATTTCATTGTTTCATTACGTTTTGTAAATTTTGTTTCTTTTTTTGTTAGCAATAACAGATGTATTAATCGTTATATACAGGTAAGTATTTAGACGGCTCAATTTCTCTGTTGATTTTTATCAAAAAGCTTATTGCTGTTTATTATTTGTTGGTTGTTTTATATTGCTCTTTTTTATATTTAATTTATGCTACATGTACTGTTGAATTCAGAGTATCTGACAGATCAGGGAAAACAGATACCTGTCAGAGAATTCAGATACCTGCAAAAAAATCAGCTTATTCACACGTGATTAGGTTGTGCTCACAGTTTTATCTTGCACATAGTTGTACAACTATATATATAATATGCAGCAACTTTGTGTATTAGATGAACTTTTATGCACTTCTTATATTTTTTCTCACTTCACAGCTACTCCATAGTTTTATATTCATTTCTTAGCTAAAGTATTATATTTAATTTATTAATAAGTATATGGTATGAGGGTGTTCAAAGCATTTAACACCCTCATACCATATACTTATTATATGGTATGAGGGTGTTGAATGCTTAAAAAAAGAAAAAAAGAAAAAAAGAAGACGTATTAGACCATAATCATTTCCATTATGTCACTACTAATTATCAGCTTCCTTCTTATCTAAATAGTGCACGCAAACCTAAGTTTTATTTGTTCGAGGCATGCGCGGTGAGGTTTCTTCACCGAGAAAGTAACTATTATTACGTTAAATGGTAAATAAAAATCTAAAAAGTGTAAAAGTAACTTCGCGATATATTTAGGCGTTTGTACTCTGCCCAAGCTAAAAAAAGTAAAGCTTCCTCACTAAGTCCTACTGAGGTTATGCCAAGGTGATAATATGGTGATAACATGGTGGTAATAAAAGCCCAGGTGAATTAACCATAACAAACAAAAAGTCTATAGTTACTGTATATTGATAGAATGATTTCCGCAGGTATTTAATTTGTTTTCCAGTTTTGTTTTTTATTAAGTTTCTTTTCCTTCACTTTTTACAATTTTAAAGCACTGGGAAGGTATTTATTATTTTCTTTAAATATAAATTTACAGCAGACAAACTAGGTTGTATGGCAACATCCAATAAATTACACTAGCAATACACCGTGGCAACTTTAATCAGCTATATCAAGTATAATAAACGACATTTACAAATCAACATCATTCGCATACAAATTTTTATTGATTGGCATCGATAATGCTTCAGTGGCTTTTAACTGCCCCCCAAACATGTTTCGAACGTTAAGCGATAAAAGAATAAACACAAATCACATGGCACTGTTGACTCTAAATAACTTTATTAGGCGTGATTTATTAGGCGTGAAATCCTTAAGATAACAACATGACTCATCGTTTTAACTTTCTTTATTAACTTTGGTTTTACTTAAACACCTAAGAATACGAAGTATTGCGCCAACTTATTACATTCAATAAGTATCTGTAATACCCCGAATGTAACAATGTCATCTTCGCATAATAGCCCTTCTCTCTCTAGTAGATTGCATTCACAAAGATTTTAGTACGCTCTTTAAAATCCTATCTCTAATCACTGGCTGGTCAGCTTCATCTTTAACTCTGCAGTTTTCGCCGACACCCGTTTTGTCCGATAGATCGATTGGAGGTCCACAGCTCGGTTGAAGTTCCAAAGGAACCAAGCGCTTTAAGTCACGTTTCAACTTTACGGCAATCCCATCCTTTCCAATTACTCGTTGTACAGCCCCCCCCCCCCCCCGAATCTTTCCATCACTTACTGTTATTTTATCGATCACTACACCCTTTTTCCAACAGCTTCGAGGCAATTTATTGTCGTCTTTAATCTAGACCATATCATTTATATGAATATTATTTATAACATCATATTTCCGACGATTATAAACATGGTGTTCCCGTAGTTCATTTAAGTATTCCTTGTAAAATCTTGTTTTAAAATATTCAATTGAAGTCTTCAGATGTTCAAAACGTTCCAACGCATTAATTTCAATCAGGTCAGGATTTTCTGTATCAACCGATCCTGCTTGACTAAGAAGCCTTCCCCCTACGGTCAAATGAGAAGGGGTCAACGGTTCCACATCGTGTTTATCAGACGCGTAACACAAAGGTCGGCTATTTACAAACATTTCTACTTCAGTTAATTGTATGTTTAGTTGATCAAAGGCCAGTCGGGTTTTCCCCAACGTTTTTCTTAACGTTCCTTTAATTATACATATTAACCTCTCGTAAAACCCTTCCCACCATGGGGAAAGCGGCAAAATAAATTTACAATTTATAAGTTTATCACGTAAAAATTTTGATATATCGACATATCATATCTTGGTATGTGTAAACTGTTAAGTTCTTTAAGCCCATATAACCATTTATACCACTGTGTCCAGACATCATTAGGTAAGAGATCATCCCAGTCCATATTTTCTGTACATATTCTCTGGAACATCATTTTTTATTGAAAACAGTACGCTTGGAAAACAGTACGCTGTTTTAAACATTTTTTTATACAGAGCAAGCACACAAACTTTCGATTTTCATCATGAATCTTTGCTTGATTTGGCTTTGTACTAATTCTAACTTCACCAAATCAAACTCTGCCTTTTACAAAATTTAACCTAAACTTATATTGGATTCCAATCCACTTAACATACTTACAATTATTAACATACTTATTAATGATACTTGTTAAAAACTACAACTTTTAACATACTCTTTAAATTAATGATTCTTGTCACACTTAATGAAAATTTAGAAGATATCTTATTTGATGAAGACAGTCCTACAAACGATTTTTGCCGCTCTTCAAAGGACTATTCCGCCCTTCATAACATTTCTCTCTTCAAAAATTATTAAACTTTTTGAAAACTTTTGAAAGAGATTTTCTCTTTTTGTGCCTCTGCAACTATTTCTATAAAAGTTTTACAAATGTTGTTTCAAAACAACCCAAATCTGTAAAGATTGATTTTCCTCAGACTGGCCCTCCGAACATTTTAGCGGCCAGTTATCTTAGTTATCTAAATTTTTTAAGTCAATTATCATAGTCAATATAACAAATATTTGGTTTTTTTCACAGTTTTTCTGTTTTAAGAGAAATAAATATTTTTTATTTTCTATTTAGAAACCCTTAGAAAAGCTTTGCAATCATTTTTTAGCATTTTTATGCATAATGGCAGTGGTTTACACGCTAGGAAATGCTGAGATTTTCAAGCTATACATAAGCCAAGCCAAACCATGCTTTAAATAGCAAACCATTATTTTGGTCTATCCCACTGAAATTTTATCCAAAGTTTAGTGTGGCTGTAGGCAACATTTGCACCAAATTTTATTAAATTATATGCAGTGGTTCTCATTCTACAGTGTTTTTATTGGCGCACTATGAAGTCTAAATTTCACTCAATTTGAACATTCAAATGAAGTTGTTTTCCGCGAACAAAATAAAATGATTTCAAAATTTGCATCACAGTGTACTTTGATCTGTACGCTATCACCCCATATAAGTGGCGTTTTTGGGTCAGCTAGGTTGGCATTATCGTGATCCACGC
Source organism: Hydra viridissima (assembly GCF_058129835.1). NCBI lineage: Eukaryota > Metazoa > Cnidaria > Hydrozoa > Anthoathecata > Hydridae > Hydra > Hydra viridissima. The sequence continues at coordinate 3,843,511 of NW_028324311.1, forward strand.
TAACCGTGATTTGTTAAATGACATCAATAGCCATTACGATGAGAGCTCTGCTAAACTTGGCGAAGTAAGCGACGAGCGTGTCGAGGATGATTTGAATGTGATGGAGAATCGGTATCAAGGCCGATGGGACACACATGATGGTAGACTACTGTATTATTCAAAGAGAGTGTCTGTAAAAGTATTACTTAAGACGCTTTGGTAAGCGGATGTTTGCTCCATGAATATGTCATATGTTTGTATGTGTGTGTAAAAAAATGCGATAATATCCTAAATTTTATTGTTCATTTCAGTTCAATTGACATTATAAATTATTTTTTGAACCATTTTTACTTATTAATATACCCTCAGAAGTCAATTTATATATTTTAATAATTTCTATTATCCATATAACACGACTATGCCGTGGAAAAAAAAGTTGATGAGACAGACAAAAAAGGATTCAGATTTGGAATCAACGCATCAAATTTATTAAGAAACAACCACTAAATCTGATCTAAGTTTTATTAATGAGTTTAATCAATTGAGGGGCCCATCTGCAAAACGCACTAAGTCACACAAAAAAAAATTGAGTTAATTACATTTCTACATTTTAGATACTGAAATCTATAATCTGTTTAAATATTAGATCTAATAAAAGACTCTAGGTCCTAAAAATGCTTAGGGAAAATATCACAACATTTTCAAAACACGCTAAGTCAAACAGGGTTACAGCTGCAAAACGTCCTTAGTCAGCAGCTAATCAAATGGTGTTATGATTTTTTAGTAACCAATAAAAGGAGTGCTTTTATTAAAATTAGCGCACTTTTTGTTAGCGCTTCAAGTTTTATTTAATATTCACATAGAAAAAAATGACTGAAATTACACAAGGTTTTATAGCTGTTGGAGAAAAAGCAAGCCACCGTCTTACTAAGGGTAACGCAAGGAAAAGAAAACAAGTTGAAAGGTAAGTAGTGTATTTTTATATTATGAATGTTAAAAGTTTTATACAAACAGAATCATACAAATTTATCTTATATATAGAAGATAAATTTGTATGATTCAGTTTATATATATATATATATATATATATATATATATATATATATATATATATATATATATATATATATATATATATATATATATATATATAAATGTTAGTTTACATTTTAATTTTTAGGCATGGACCAAAACCACCTTCAAAGCACTATTGCCAACATGACCATAAAACGACATACAAATGTTCTGAAATAAAAAATACTGACCTCTACCTTTTTAATGCTCATTTTTATAATGCTATCAAAAAATGTGACCAAGACAAATATATACTAAAGTTTTTGTCTGTTCAGAAAAAACAACGATCTAGAAAAAAAGAGCAATTTTATCCTCAAAAAATGAGAAATAGGTCTAATTGTGAGATTAGTTATTTTATGGAAAAAGAAAACAGACAAATAGTGCATGTTTGTAAAGACACTTTTCTAAAATGCTTACATGTTGGTAAAACTCGTGTTCAAAATATTGCAAAACATTTCTTTAAACATGGTAATCCTAGAAAAGAAAACAGAGGTGGTGATAAAAAGAGCCACAAATTTAAAGATAAGAGAAAAGCTGTGATAGAATTTATAAAGACTCTTCCTGGAAGGGAGAGTCATTATAGCAGAAAGAAATCTATAAAACTTTATCTACCATCAGAGCTTAAAAGTATTAAAACAGTATGGAAATTGTATGGAGATAAGGAACCCAATCTACCAATGACATGAATTTTTCCGAAAAGTTTTTATAAGCAACTTTAATTTAGGGTTTGGGTCTCCTAAATCAGATGCATGTTCATTATGTGAAAGAATTCGAAACCAAATAAAGATTGAAAATAATTTAGAAAAGAAGAACAGTTTAATTACTGATTTAGTTGTTCATAAGCGTAGAGCAAATGCATTCTATGATCTTTTAAAGGAGCAGAGAGATGGTTTAAAAATTATTTGCTTTGACCATTAACAAAACCAACTCATTCCTAAAGTTCCAGATCAGCAAGCTTATTACAGTAGACAACTATACATATACAACTTTTGTGTTGTAGAAAACAAAAGTAACGGATCATTAAATCCAGATAATGTCTATCTTTACTTGGAATGAGAATGATTTCAAAAAGAATAGTTCTTCCTGTTCCAGTGCAGTATTTGACAAGCTCTGCAATACAAACATGGTTGGCATAGACACTGTTCGTTTAGTTTCTGATGCATGTGGTGGTCAAAATAAAAATGTTGCTTTAATTTATATGGCAGGGTTCTGGCTGTTAAGTCATGCACCAACATTACTAAAAACAATTGAACTTTTGTTTCCTGTTCGAGGACATACATTTTTGCCTTGTGACTGTGTATTTGGAACTTTAGAAAAAAAGCTTAAAAAGATTGAGCGAATATATTCCCCAGAAGAGTACTATAATGTTTACAGTACACAGGGAAAAGTGAAAAGTGCAGAAAGAGACTGGAGTGTGTTAGATTTTAAATCAGTATCACTAAGAGTTTTTAAAAAACCACTGCCAATCAAAATTCAGGAAAATAAACGCTTTTCTATCACAAGAGGATCACTTAAAAATATTAAAGTCCAAGGAGAACCAAATTTTATATATTTTTTCTGAACAGTCCTCAGATTATAACAAAGAGAGGGCATGACTGTTTTTCTTGTCCATCTCAGATTCAGAAAGGAGTCCCAGTTACTGATGCTAAAAAGAAAGATATCAAAAGTTTAATTCTTGTGCATGCAGGAGTGAACTGGGAGCAGGATAATCGTTTTAATTTTTTAAAAATTATTGTTATTTATTCTTTAATAAAAGAACGCCTAGAAGATGAGGAAGATACTATATGCAGTTGTCTTGATAAAGATGCTGCAAGCAGACATGTTTAACTTTTTGTTGTATTTCAACTTTTGTTTTGTTGTTGATCAGTTTCTAAATAAAAACTATTTTGTTTTTCCCTTTGTTTTATACTTCCTTTTCCGTTATCTTATTTATAGTATAATAATTAAAAACCTATAATTCGCGCAAGTTAAATAAATCAAAATATTTCAATGCTTTTTAACAAACTAACAAGCCATGAGAATTTAACCAAACATTTTCAAAATAATCTAAGTCCAACTGACATTATCAAAATAAGCTAAGTCCATATTTCAAAAAGGTTTATTTCGAGATCCTGTAAAGTTGCATTTTTTTTTATGCTCGTGATTTTATAGTTTATATTTAATGATACAAATTTAACGAACACAATTTTTTTTGGAGCGCTAATTAGGCGTGGGGCAGTTTTCCTTCGATTTCTCAAAATCAATTTACTTGGACTTAAAGCGTTTTGCAGATGGGCTCCTCAATTTACTTGTACACGGCAGTTAATATTACCTAATAACATAAGTTTTAAAAGCTTTGAGGAGTTTTTTTATCATAAAGACAAAAGCATTTTAATAAGCATCGTTTTTTTCCTTCTCTTTAAATAGCATTATAAAATTACAGCAAAAAATAAATATTAAAACTGTATATAAGTCTAGTGAAAGATAATTTTTCACTGATAAATTGGTTTTCAATTATTTATTTACTAAATAACTACATTAATCTCTTTCTTTTCTCTCGAAAATACTTTTTGTAGGAGTTTTTGATGCTCAGCATTAACCTGATCTTAAATGAATTTAGCAACTCTTTTGTAAAATTAGTTTTAGAAAAAATAAAAGTTCAAACACCAAATTTTTACTGGGATCTTAACTTAAGATTCGAATTTTCAAAAATTAAAAAATGTCACAAGGAATCAAGTTGAATTAAACTAAAACTCAAGTAAAGAAGTTTTAGTTTGAAAAAATGCAAATGCAATAGTCGAAGAGCGCAAGGTTTGTTTAAGCTCCCCAAGGAATGATAATCAATCTCATGATAAGCAGAGAAACTGAAGAACAACAAAAAAACTGAGTTAAACAGTCATGAATTTTGACACAATCTTTTTATAAAAGACTGCGAACGCAAGTAATCGATGACAAGATTACTCGATGAGAAGCGAGGACAAGAAAACAGTACCAAAGAATATAACAAACACTTGCACGTCATAACCTGAAAATCTATAACATCTGGAAATTTTTCAATGCCTAAAAAATTCAGCGGAGAAACACCAGAATTTAGTTGCATGACTGAAACAGTTCGATTACAACCACTGGAAGTAGGAGTTTCTAAATTGCATGACTGGGGAAACCTTAGAATCAAAATACTTTCTTCAAAATATAAAAGCGTACAAACCTGCCTCCAAATGACTTTTTTCGATCAACAATAATAGGGGTGTCACTTCAAGTGACACTAACAGAGATAAAATTTATTAAGTTTTTTCCAACCGAAAGGATAAATTTATAGGAAAAAAGAGATCATTGCTGCCTTTAGTCAATGAAAAACATTTCATTCTACATCTTTATTCAATTGGAAATTAAGAAAGAAAAATGCATCTACGATGCACAAATATCAGCAGATTTAGACAAAAAAATATGCCAATAAAAACAGAGAATCATAAACGAACATCAACGCATTGCAGGAACGTGCCTTTCATTTGATGCCTTTCGAGTTCCACTTACATTTCTGCACAATGAGGACGTAATATCACATTAATGTGAGAAACCAACCTAAAACAGCGTAGAAATAAACAAAACAGTCACATCCAAGGAGTTCTACCGTTTACTGATCGGAATCATATCAGCATACAATCATGCAACACTTGCCCTTTGTTCAAATACTTTCAGGTAGATATATACGTATATATATCTGAAAAACTTGCTCTCAAAGTTCTTGTTATGCCAGAACTAATTGATAGAAAAGAAAATGGTGTACCTTTAAAAATGCATGCATGCAAAGCTGATGGAAATTGTTTTTTTAGAGCAATTTCGTTTTTGCTGTCAGGTTCTTAATGTCAACATGTATTTGTTCGCGATCTGGTTGTGAAACACATGACATCAGAACCTTGCTCCAATCTCTTATCAGGATATTTAGGTGATGAAGTGGAAAGGTATCTCATCAAAAGTGGTATGGCCACAGATGGTATAAGGGCTACAGATATAGAGATCCTTGGTACTGCAAATTTTATTGGTATTGATATAGCTGTGTGGTCAATCACAGGACAAAAACTAACATAGCTAAAATATCCAGCATCCACTAAACGTGACCAACTAACATCTCATACTTTTAGAAAAACTTCTTTTTTAGAAAATTAAAGCAATCTTTTTAATTTTGTTTTGCCACTAAAAACTTTAAAGTGGGAAAAATTTATACTGAAATAAAATGTTGCTGGTTCCACTTGTTTTTCATATTATTTTACAAGTATATACAGTTCTATTGGAAGTATATCTGAACCCGTTCGTCAGATATATACGTCAATAATTTATGGCCTTAACTTATTGATAAACTTATTTTATGTTCCTAAAGGTAAAGTCTTCTAATGATAAGAATATGAAAAATGCACAATTTTATATAAAAATGTGAATCAAAATCTAGTCTGGAAAGGAAACAATCATTTAATTTATGCATTAAATAATAAAAATTGCATAGGAAGAAAAATTGAAGTACCCTTAACTTTATAAAACATGCATATTTTTACCCGCCCCTCTCACAAACTTTATTATTTCTGCTTAACTTGATGATAGTAAAATAATAACGAGCGCAGTAAATTTTTAATATTGAAATTTTACTGCGCAGTAAAATTATAACGTTAAAAATTTAATGCGTAGTAAAATTATAACTGAGTAAAATATTAACATGACACCGGCTGTGCTTTTTGTTCAAACCAGGTATTTTTGTAAGAAATCCTAAGGTTATTAAATTTTGAAATATTTTCTATGATTGCAAGAGTTCCGTAGTGTAGTGGTTATCACGTTCGCCTAACACGCGAAAGGTCCTCGGTTCAAGCCCGGGCGGAACTAATTTTGTCTTCTTATTTCTTCAACTTTTACGGGCTTTTTACAAGCTCTATTAATACATAAAAGTAAAAATATGATAACAACTATATATAATACTCTATGCTTCGATTATTTACGAATTCAAAGTATAAACTAAAATTTGTTTTACATCATGGCTAATAATGATAACTTACTTTTTCAGCATACAAGCGAAGTCATAAACTGGGGTCGAGATCTTGAGTGATTGGCAGACATACAAAGAGACAACATACCAGAAGGACAAGAGAGAGAAGGACAGTTGTTTGTGAAAGATATTGGCTTGCTGGGTATATTTAAGGGACAAATTACGTCAAAGAGAGATCTTGCGATCTCTTTTTACTTGTGTGAATCGAAGTTTAGTCCCAACACCTATTGCGTCACCAAGAACTACATGAAAATTTAATTCAGAAACTTGAAATCTTCAAACCATTTCAACGCGAAAGATGTCATAGGCTCATTTGACGGTTTGAAAAAAACAAACATGGTCGATGGTAATTTTAAATGGAACTAATATATTTTTTAATTCTTAATTTAGAGATTTTTATATTAGTTGGTTCAATCAATTTTTTGAGTATTTTGCGTTCTCTCACGCGCATCACATTCACGTCACCTACAACACCTTATTCATCCATCACATTCAAATCATCCTCGAGACGCTCGTCGCTTACTTCGCCAAGTTTAGCAGAGCTCTCATCGTAATGGCTATTGATGTCATTTAACGGATCACGGTTAGCGTGGATCACAAGGTTTTGAACTTCAGAACATAACAACATCAAAAGCAAAATGTCTTCATGAGGATATATATTTGGGAAGTGTAGTTTTTAAAAACACCAGGCAATAGACATTAAAAATATGTTATTTTGAATGTCAATCTTTACGTTAAGCAGCACACGCTGGTAAAGTTTTAGGTAAAACAGTTAACTAATGGTATTTTCTTTAATAATCTAATTATATTATTATTAACATAATTCGATGCCCATTAAATTATTGAAAGTTTCTTTGGTTTGTAAACTCCTCACCTACGGCAAATTAATTCGAAACATTCGACAAATTAACATAAAATTCGAAACATTCGACAAATCAACATGAAATATTACATTAATTTATCGAATGTTGATTTACAATTTCATTTATTTTTAAAATTGAAGAATCTTAACTTCAATGGTAAATTTTATAAATAGTAAACGCTAATGGGTGTTAAAGCATTTCTTAAGTACAAAAACAATTTTAATAGGATAAATGTCGGTATTGTGAGGGCGGTGGATTTTTAATTATTTTTATTGTTATATTATGTTTTCTTCTTTTGCAGTAAAGGCGAAGGGGAATGGGAAGGGGAAGGGGAAGTTTGGGTTTAGTGTTATTGTTGGATTAGGTATATGGAGGTTGGGAGCTAGGTTGATGGTCTGGGGAGTATTTGGTTAGGAAAGGGCTAGGTTTGGGTTGTGAGAAGGTATATGGAGGTTGGAAACAAGGTTGGGGGGTTTTATTAAATGTTTTCTATGTTCGGTCCCTCAGGTAATATATTACGGCGCGGCTATGGTAAGGTGCGCGGTTAGAGCATCATACTTTTTTAATAACAATATTTAACGCATATAGTAATAACAATAATATTAATAATCGAAATGCAAACAAAAATACTTACTACTGGTTCTTCTTCTCTTACTTACTTTTCTTAACAAATATTCTCAAATATTCTCATCAATATATATATTCTCTTAATATTAACTCATGCAAATATCAATAAATCAATACAGATAATAACACTTATTTAAAGTTACTCAAATATCTTTTCTTACCAATTCTTCTTTTAAAATCTTCATAAATTCTTCTCATAAAATTCTCTTTGAATCTTTAAAATCCTTTTCTCATAAATTGCTCTTTTAAATTTCTTAAAATCTTCTTTTTAAATCTCTTTAAACTCTTTTCTCTTTAAATCTCTTAAAATCTCTTTTAAAACTCTTTTCTTATAAAATCTTCTTTTAAAACTCCTTTAAAACTCTTTTCTCATAAAATCTTCTTTTCAATCTCTTTTAAATCTCTTTAAACTCTTTTCTCTTTAAATCTCTTAAAATCTCTTTTAAAACTCTTTTCTTATAAAATCTTCTTTTAAAACTCCTTTAAAACTCTTTTCTCATAAAATCTTCTTTTCAATCTCTTTTAAATCTCTTTCCCTTTCCTCTTCCTCCTCTTTTCTTTTTAGCTTTTTATAGTTTTTGGTTGTTTATCGTTTTGCAACTTATTCATCATTTATTTATATGACAGGCTGAATAAGTTTTCCGCGTGTACGTCTTTTCTTGGTTGTTGTTATTTTTTTTACTTTCTCTTTTCGCTATATCGTTTATTCATATGACAAATTCAATAAGTCTCCGTGTGTACGTCTTTTCTTGGTTGTTGTTATTTTTTTACTTTCTCTTTTCGCTATATCGTTTATTCATATGACAAATTCAATAAGTCTCTGTGTGTACGTCTTTTCTTGGTTGTTGTTATTTTTATTCATATGACAAATTCAATGAGTCTCCGTGCGTACGTCTTTTCTTGGTTGACTCACTCTTTTCTTCGTTCCAATGTTAAAATTGAAAACATTATCATTTTCCCTCCTCACAGTATGTTATTACGAAAACAATTATAATAGGATAAATATCAGTATATTATTATTATTTAAATCTGGACTTGTTCCATCACATTTTTGGTTTTCTAATCAATGACTATGTAATGATCAGAAACCAAATCAATGACTGGGGCCTGAAATCATTTTAGAAGAGAACTAACTTCTTTAAACTAAGTTAACTGAGTGTTTAAACTCATTTTGCTATGAAAAGGTATCGAGTAGTTCTGAGTATGAATTTTTTACACCTTTGAGGGGCTCAGTTTGTCATTTAAATCAGCTTTCTTTTTTCATTTATCAGAGAATGAAAAACCGAATATATTGAAGAGCTAAAATTTCCTGTAACTTAACGTGAGTTACCTTTTGCTATTTTATTTTACGTAGGGTAAGGTTGCTAATATTGTACCGATGCCTATACTGTACTTTTAACATAACTCGTTATTTTTACAACCCACAAGAAATTTTTCAACTTATTTTTTACCTTTTCTGAATCAAATTAAGTAGTCAACTGTTGTTGTTTTTTTTGTCATCCAACTGCATTAAGGCCAGAGTAAGCTCTTGCTGGTTTGTTTTTGGAGATTTCTTATTTTTATGGCTGAGCGTATTTCACTAAAAAAGCAGAAGATATGATTTGTTCAGTGTATTTATGTTAAATCATAATTTATCAAAAATCAAAATAAATACCTAGAATTTAAAATAACTTATTTTCAGTTGTCAAATTTTTAAATTAACTGAATGTCAGATTAGTTGCGTAAATTGTACCTAAGGCATATCCTAAATTGTACCGACGCAACCATTCTGGCCGTTAAAAAATGCGTGCAAAGTTTAACAAATTCCTTTTGAGATTCCAATTAGAGAAATATTCATACTTACAATACGAACTTCACCACTTAAACAAAAAAAGAAAAATTTCAGTATTACTCTTATATTGACAAGCAGTCCTTAAAAAGATGCACTCTCTAGTTCAGTTTTAACAATAAGCAAGGCTAACCCATTGGTAAACATATAGTTTAAATAAAAATTGTACTATATGTGGTGATACCTGTTTTCGGCATTTTCCAGAAGGAAAAAAAATTCAAGTTGCATAGAGTTTATTAAATAAAAAACTTCATTTCATTATATTAGGGGCAGTTGAGTGTTATGTTATGCTATATCAAAATATTTCCAATTGCTGATTTTATAAAAACCATTCCTTTTAATCAGTTCTTTAAATCCCTTAAAAATCTAAAATCATAAAATATTTGCAAAGCTGTAAAGTAATTGAAATCAAGAAAGTGGTACAATATTGGATTACAATGGTACAATTAAGGATCTAGTTTCCTTAATTGTACTCTTAGCGCAATTTTTTTAGTTTGATTCTTCGAGACTTAATGCTTTTTAAATTTTGAGTTTTTAAAACATCTTTACAACAAACAATCCCTAAATTATGAAATTCAATTGAAAATCTATGTTTCAACTCAGTAGATTACCAACATTTTAAAATTTTGTCTTAGGGGGTACAATATTGGCAACCTTACCCTATTAAAAATTTGGCTCGATTTATACACATAAAAATAACATCATGTTGTTTAATAAACATCATGTTGTTTAATAACATCCAATTCAGTTTATTTTGATTCACCAAATCTACTCCCGACGTCTGGAACTGATGAACTTAAAGAAGAAATCAATGTATGTTTCCTAAGTTATTAGTAGATTAGTAGATTATTATTTTGTTGTGAAAAGTAAATGTTAGGAGAAAACCATGCAAAAAAACACGTTTATCAAGTAGAATTATACAAAACAAAAAAACAAAAAAGAAACACGTTTATCAACGAACATCAGTAGAATTTATCGAATATAAATGTATATAAAGCTTTTATTTAACAACTGACAAATCTAAGTTTGCTGGTTATGACTGAATCAAGGATATTTCGAAGCAACGAAAATCTAATGCCAAGAAAATTCTAAATCAACACGATGAAAATATTTAATTGATGAGATATTGATAAGAAAGGTTCCCCTTCATTCTTGTGTTTTGCCGGCAAATTTAGTGTGTGACAAACAAAATTAAAATGGACATTTTTTAATACACCCTACTGAATAAATCATCAAGTTTTTGACAGTTTTAGAAGAATATACTTTGACATTTTAATACTTGTGTGTTATGAACTTAAGGTAGTACATACCCATAAAATAAAAAAATCAGAATAACAAAATGCACAACAATTTACTATTTTTTATTTTATTCAAAACAAAATAATTTGAAAAAATTAAATTAAAAAAATAGTCGATCAAGCCTTTTTGCCTCGATTAATACTAAAAAAAGGGTTATTTTATGACATTTTGTAAACATAAAATCTGGAAAACTAAAAGAGTTTGAGATTTCAAATTTTTACCAGTTCTTTATTGTATAGGAATGTAGGAGTTGAACCAAAACTAAGTCATAATATAAAATATTTCAAAAGATATTGATATTTGTTACTGATTGACATTATTTTGTATAGTAAATGCTCATAAAAAGTGCCATAACATTTTTATTTTTTTGTATTCAAGCATTAGTCTTGGTTCACCTCCTGCTATTAAAATTAAAGAATGTACTGTGAAAATTTCAACCTAAAAGCTTATGTAGATCTTGAAATATCATGTTTTAAAGTTAAAAAAATGGCTAAAAATAAAATACTGAGAAAAACACAAAAATAAAATTAAACTAACAAAAACATTATGATTTTATTAATATGAGCTTGCTGAATAAGCTGGGATTATGTCATTTTCCTTCTCTTTATCCAGGAATCCTTTTCTGATAGCTCTTAATTTTCTTCTCATCTTTATGCCTTTGGTTGATGACTTTCTCTGAATGTTCTTTATGCGGTCGGTATCACTTTTTCTAAAGGCATTTAGCATAAACTTTGAAACTGGCAATCCAAGTGCTTATATTATTGATGTTAAACCAGATTTACCATCATTAAATTCAATAACGGCAGAGCAAATCTCCTTAGGACATTTTTTCCACACCATACTGTTTAAGCATTTGTTTCTATTTTGAGTTTGGCCATGCAAACATTTTAACAACAACGAATCTGTTGTTAAGTCATGCCAAACTGGAATTAATAAATCTTTAATTGCAATTGGAAGGCTCAAGTTTTTTTTATAGATTTTGTTACCTGTTATTTTGTCAGCCTGCCATAAAACACCAGCTATCTTTGTTGCGTGGACAAAACTGATGACAAACATTTTCATCAAAAAAGTTTGTTTTGTGAAACAATGTTGCCCATATAGATTTTTTCATTAAATAAATGTTACCAATACTTTGCCTAACAGCCCTAACAAAATAATTTTGAAGAGTATTGATAGCTTTTTCACTGAGTCTACCTATTCCTGAGACACCTTTTCCATCAGATAACTTTTTATTTTTATGAGTTATACAAATATTTCTGAAACGAGTACCTGCGCGTTTTTGAATGTGTCCAATACATTCCAGCTTGGTAATTAAAATCTCTCCATAAGGTTTAGATAATTGTACTTGATTAAATGATCTAGTGTCGCCATCACCAATATATTCGGTATACATAAGATTATTTTCAGATATGGAACGAGAAAACATTTTAACAGCCCCAATAGCTTCCATGGAACCAGAGCTACCTGCATGATTTGCCTGGCAAACATGATTGAGTTTCCAGTTCACATATTGAGGAGATTGTTTTTTATGCTTCCACTTCGCACAACTATGACACTTTTTTGAAAGAACTTCATAGTCTAAACACTTTCCGTTATTAGTTGAAATGATAGAGACAATACCATTTAGCGAGGTATGTCCTCTCTTCTGCCATGAACCATCAACAGAAACTGTACAGGTCATTGTTTCATCACTTTTCTGTTCTCTTAGTTTTGCTGTTTCGATGGCTGCTTTAGTCATAGATGCTTTACAAACACTAGTATATATACCATGCAAAACATTAATAATACTATTATAGGCTTTTAAAGAAATAGGTGGTGGCATATTTAATAATGATGTAAAAGATTTAATGGCTCTATGTCCTCTACCAATTTCTCTAAATGCTATCACCAATTTGAATATTGGTTGCAAATAATTTATTGCTACTATATTTAGTGACATTGCTTTTGTTTTGAACATAAGAGATACTATTTGAATTTTAAAAGTTTGATGCCATTGACAAGAACTTGAGGCACATGATAGTTTTAGTTCTAAACAAAATCCTTGTCGCTTAATTTCATTATTTTCAACTTTAATATTATTTCCACAGTCAGAGCAACTAGCTATCTCTTCAACTAGGGATTTCAATAAACCAAAGTTGATAATAATGTTATAATCATCTTTGTCTTCAAGAATTATTGGATTGAATTTTATTTTTCCTGAACTAAAGTTACTTGCTGATTGTAAAGAACCAGGTGCAAAGTTTTGTTTATTTGTTACATGATCTTTTCTTTTTTGTGTGTACTGGTTATAAGCAAATGATCTCTTTTTATTTCTAGAATGTGTTCTTGGCATATTGTTTATTCAACGTTGTCAATAAAAAAGTGTAATAATAACACATAAACAAAGTTTGGATTAGCACGCTTTACAAGTCTAAAACTAAACTAAATTGTAATTTCAAAGTATGACTAATAACTTTAACTTAAAAAGCAGCTAAAGAATTTATCATCGTCAAAAACTGATCATTAATTTAACTTTAAAACCAAGTCAGAGGATGGTTGCTAAGGGCGTTGCTATGTCAGAAAAAATAACTAGTCTTAAAAAAGGTGCTTATTTCACTATTTATGTTAAAAATGTTGAAAAAATAACTTTAAAAATGCATTCCTCGTAAAATTTTACGTCTAATATGAAAATAATACTTTTTTCAAAATTTCGATAAATTAAGGGTATCTACCACCTTAGCACGAACAGATTTTTGTTGGCATGAACAGATTTTCATCATTTTTTCAAGATGAACATTTGCAAATTTGGGAACTTTTTTTTGTGTAAACAAAGTCTGTCAATGATAAAATAGATATATAAGGACCAGGCCCGGATTAAGGTCTACAGTGCCCATAGGCTGTAAAAAATTTGGTGCCCCCAATTAAAATTTTTTTTTTACATATTTCTCTACTCAATACTTGAATAAATAATAAAACTCTATTTTAGGTTTATTAGCCACATCAATATGTACATGTATATAATACCTATGTGAAAACAAATAAAAACATAAAATTAAAATTAAACAAAATATATTTTAGATATATAAAAATATAAAATAATCATATTACAAAAAGTAACAAACCATTATTTTATACTTTTCTTTTTCTTGCTTTTTGATGGGCAAATGTGTTAATAGTATCATTAAAATCTAATTTTTCAACCAATTCTGCTTCAATGCTAAATATTGCTAATGCATTCAGTCTTTCCTCCTTCATGGTTGACCTCAAGTAGGATTTTACTCTTTTAAGTACAGAAAAAGCTCTTTCGCCTGAGCAGTTTGAAACTGCTGTACTAAGGTACATACGCATAACTACTTCTAAATTTGGAAACATACACTCTAATTCTTTGGTCTTGATGTACTTATACATAGAGAGAGCAGATTTTACATTTTTATCCGTGGAAATTAATTTTGAAAAAAGAATACACTCATCTATAAGTAAGCTTGAGTTTTCAACATCATCAATAAAATATTTTGCCAAAGTTTCACATGTGTTCCTTATAACAATAGAACTCGGTGTTTTATACAATGTGGGTATACACCCATAAATATCTGATATTTTTTCATAAGCTTGTCTTCTTGAACTAAGTTGACATTTAAGAGTATCAATGATCACATAATATACATTTCTAACAAAATCTATTTTCCCTGTGATTTCTGTGAGAGGTTGAGATCTTGATTCATCAGCCATAGCCTTAAAAAAAAAAAAAGTTTTTAATGTTGTTAATGTTTATGACTTTTTTCAAATTATTTTATGTGTATTTTAAAATTAATAAGTTAAACATACCTTTCTCTTTTTTTTTCTCTTGGAATCTTTGGCATACTCCGAACAATCAGTAATTTCTACAGCCTTATTTTCAAAAACATCAAAATCATCTCTGATCTGTACCAAGTAATTTTCAAGGCCATTATATAGGTCTAATACTGTATGAAGATCAATGTCAGTTGATTGTAATTTTTTATTTGTAGCATTAAAACTAAAATCATATTAAACTTTATATTAATTTATTTATCTATTAAGCTGACCCTAATAAAATAAAATAAATGAAAGCATAATTTATTATTTAAAAATAATTAATTTATAGAGTGAAAAATACCTGTTTAATATTGAATTCCATATGCATATCATTAAACCAGTTTCTAAAGTTTTTAATCTTGCAAGCAACCCATTAGCTTCTACTTTATATACAGCTTTTTCTTTCTGATTATCAACTATACTATGCAAAGCTTCAATTATAAATGCATAAGAATTAAATAAAACATGGCAAGCATCAAAACGAGCACTCCAGCGAGTTACTGATAAATTTTTTACACAAAGATTATTCTTCAAATATGTTTTT
This sequence comes from Hydra viridissima, assembly GCF_058129835.1. Lineage (NCBI taxonomy): Eukaryota > Metazoa > Cnidaria > Hydrozoa > Anthoathecata > Hydridae > Hydra > Hydra viridissima. The sequence goes on from NW_028324311.1 coordinate 3,858,549, forward strand.
AAAATGTCCCAACGTGCAGTAGAACTAGAAAAAAAATTGTATAGTTCCTGGAGAAGCATAACAAATGAAGTAGCAGAATTACAACTTTCTGCTGCACACGTTCCGACCAAGTTAAGAGAATGTGCAGAACATGGTACATACTCTGCAAATGAATTAAAACTTTTAATTCTTGACTGCAATCCAGAATACTGACCTGACATATTTCTCGCATTGTCGTAGCTCTGGCCACAACAATTTTCAATTGGTATATTGTGTGAATTAAGAAAATCCATTAAAACATTGCTCATTTCTTCAGATTTATGACCACTGTTTGGAATGAATATTAAAAATCTTTCTGCAGGTACACCACTAGGTAAAACATATCTTAATGCAATAACGAGTTGATCGACGTTTGCTATATCAGGTGTAGAATCAACAATTAAAGAATAACACTTGGCTGCTTTTAATTCTTTTAATATAATTTTAATTATATCATTCTTCATCAAAAGTAAAAGTTCTTCGAGTTCCTTTCCCTCTATTCCCATATTTTTCTATATGTTGAGCAATAAAAGGGTCAAATTTAGCAAGTAACTCTAACATTCCCAAAAAGTTCCCATTGTTAATTTTGTTAAATTGTTCATTATCACTTCTGAATGATAAACCTTTTGCACCGAGAAATTTAATTACTTCAACAATTCGATGAAAAACAGCTTTCCAGTAATTCATTTCATCAGTCGCTTGTGTTGCCAATTGAGTGTCAATTCTACCTACATCACTTTGTAATGTAATAAAACTTAATGTATTATTTTTATGTACCAAAGAATTTTCGTGCCTGGAAATAAGTAAATGTCCATTTTTCCAATCATTAAATCCAGCATCTCCCAGTTGAGTACTGCATCCAAATAATTTGCATGGAGCACAAAATAATACAAATTTTGAAATTGAATAAACAAGCCATTTCCGTGAAACATTTTCTACGTTTTTTCGATTTTTCGTAAAGATTGATTTACTACAATAACGATCATAATCAGAATAAGATCGTTTTGATGAGGTAAAATCTGCATCAATGTTCTGATCATATCCAAATTTTGCAATATAATTACGACATATATTACTATTTGTCCAATCTGCTGGATCTTTAAAATTATTTGTATTATTCTGCGTAAGAGGATTAGGAATGACATTTAGCTCAGATTTTTCTGATTCCTCATTTACATCAACAACTGATTGATCTGAAGAAGACGCAGTACATTGAATAGAAGTAGAAGTAGTAGAACAATTATTAGTAATAGTTATATCATTTGAAGATTCTAGTTTATTATCTTCAACACAACTAGGGGTAATGTTATTTATTTGTTTGAAAAAATTATTTAACCTAGGTATTTTACTAAGTAAAATCACTTCTTTTTCTTTTTTAAAAATTACACGCTTTCTCGCTTGGGCTCCACTAATATGTCGTTTCTGATCCATTTTTACATAAATATCGAACACTAAACTATATATAAAACGCACTACTCGCACTAAAGTAAAACCTTTATAATTTAAATTTACAAGTTACAATAGTGTTAACAAAACATACGTACGATCAAACGGAGGAATTTTCGATGCACGTAACGCGTGTATACGAAATACTAATACTATTTAATATTTTATAAAATCATTTAAAATATTTTAAATAAAAAAAAATATTTTAAAAAAAGTTTAAAAAATGGTCATAAATTGGGTAAAATAGTATAAATACTATTTTACCCAATTTATGACCATCGGCGGCGAGCTACGACAAATATAAATAAGTAAACGCACTGGCATTGTCTGCCGTCTGCGGCTCCACATACGTTATCGGTGTGCGACCACTGATCTCTATAATAACTGGATAGCGCAACTCCGTGCAAAACTTCTTATTTTTTGACGCCAAAATCGCCATATTGGAAAGCCCCAAAAATTTTAATCCCGTAAGCTTTAAGTTCTGTTTTTCGGCTTATCGCTTTATCGCTTTATCGCACATATCAGATTTCATTGTTCTGGGGCTTTCCAATATGGCGATTTTGGTGTCAATTTTGATATTAGAGATGCGCTATCCAGTTATTATAGAGATCAGTGTGTGCGACCGGTTCTACGGAAAAATAACAATCTAAAAATAAAACGAGGTTTAGAAGACCGCACGACAAAACGCATTGATTATTACTATTTCAAATTTCCGATATTATTTAAATAAAAATAACATCAGGATAGTATTGTGCTTATTGTCAATAATTTTTTACAGATTGTACAATTTTTCTAGTTTAAAAAAAAAAAAAAAGGATAGTATGTAGTGCCCGTGCCCCTAAATCCGTTGTTGTGTAGGCTGAAGCCTACACCGCTTACGCCTTAATCCGGGCCTGATAAGGACAATTTTAAAATGACTAAAAAAGTAAAGTGAAAAATAAAAAAGCTTAAACAAATTTTTTTTGTCAAGATCTGGTTTCATTCAATTACTTGGTCCTTCATTCACCAGCCTTAAATTTGTGTATTTTTTTAGTCCTCTATAAGCTCAATAATATATATTCCAAAATGCATTAAATTTTCTTAGGTGTATTTTCTAATGTGCTTTTTTATAATTCATTTGATAATGTTAAACCTTTTAAAAAGTTATTTAAATTTATAATTATCTTGCAAAATGCGGCTAGATATTTCATGTTTTCGTTTTTCATATTTTATATATTATTTCATTTATCATGAAAAGCACATAATAACCTATTAGTTTTTGTCAAATAAAATTTATTTATACAGGGTGGGCCAAAAGTCACTGAACCTTTTTTATTTTTTGATATCTTTTTTATTTCTTCATATTTTTTATTTTCTTAATATGTTTTATTTTTTTCAGATCCTGGAAATTAATTATGGAGAAATTCAGTACCGTCCAACATACAAAAATTGTAAAATTTTACTATCAAAATCAAGGCTCAATAATTCAAATCCAAAGAGCTTATCGAAGGCTTTTCAATGTGAGAGATGCTTCTAGTAGGGATGCAATCAAGAGCATGGTTTAAAGATTTGAAGATCAATGAGCTGTAATTGATCTGCCATGTTCTGGAAGACCTAAAGCTGTTTGTATGGATGAAAACAAAGAAAGGATATGTGAAAATCTTGAAGAAAATCCAACAACTTCCACCCGAAGACGATCATTGGAACTTGGAATTTCTCAAACATCTTTAAGAAGGGTTATGAAAAGTCTATGCACTTACTCCGGAAATGTTTTAATGGAAGAATTATTTCTCAATTTGGTGATGTTAATTGGCCATCTCGTTCTCCTGATCTCACTAGCCCAGACTTTTTCTTGTGGGGTTATCTAAAGGAAAATGTTTATGCCAACAAGCCGCACTCTTTAATGGAGCTAAAGGAAAACATCACTAGAGAAATAAGAGAAATAAGCCCAGAAACTTTGGTAAAGGTTATGGCAGAGGTAATTGAAAGAGCTGCAATTTGTGAAGCAGAAAATAGAAGGCATATGCAGGATGTTATTTTTCACACTTAACAATAAAGTTTCTAAAGCTTACTAAAAGTAAATTTGTGATAAGAATAAAATTAAATTTGTGATAGAAAATCAATTTCCATCGCCTTGACTTTATGATACTAAAATTTCATGGATATAACTATTAAAACAAAAAATTTATTTAAAATTGAAATGGTTCAGTGACTTTTGGCCCACCCCCCAGTGGGCATCGACGTCATTCTCACGTCGGTTCGATGTTAGTTTTAGGTTAGCGACGTCACCAACGTAAAGTCAACATCGCACCAACGTGAGAATGACGTCGAAAATTAACATCGAGTTGCGATGTTAAATCAACGTCGCCTAAACGTTAAACCAACATCGCGGTGCCCACTGGGCCTGTATATAGCTGGTAAATCATATTATACTAATATTAAATAGTTATTCTTGCGGTTTGCCATACAATGGCTTTGCTGAATTCTTTAAAACTGTGACAAATTATTTTTCTTTATGATATTTATATACATTTTATAAGTTATTTATCCTTAACTATATATATTTCCGTTGTTAAATATATATATATATATATATATATATATATATATATATATATATATATATATATATATATATATATATATATATATATAACCTTTTAGAATTCATTCAATATAAACCTTTTAGAATTCAACTAATAGCTAATTACACCTACCACTACTCCTGTTACATCAGCAAAGAACTTAGCATTTTTATATGCCTCTCTGGCAGTGTTCACATCGTTATTGTTGCCAAAACCTTGTTTGGACTTATCAGCTTATAAGGCTTAGTACAAGTCTATACATTTCAGCTTTAAGATGTTCATCTTCATTTTAGATCAACTCTTTCGAATCTAGTGTAATCTCTTAATTTTTCAACGGAACTCATGCTTAAACAAATAAAAAAAAAGTCAATATGGGCCAAATTTTTTAAGATCTAACGGCAATCTATCATCAAAGTGCAGTGTCAAAATCATTGTTTATAGTTACCAAATACCCTAAACATATGCCTTCAAATTAAATTTTAAACTGTTTTTACCCGTATCAACCTTAAAAGAGTGACACTAAAGCGAAAGTTTTTTGCCTGAGTTTCGATATAAAAAAATAAAATAAAATAATGTCTCAGGAAAAGGTGCAAAAATTGGTGAATCTAGGAAAAGGTCCAAAAGTTAGTGAAAAAATAATTAAACAGCAACTAGTTTTAGTCTTCTGGTGCTGTTGTTTACATTATAACTATTAGTTCTAAGTCTTTTTTTTTTTTTTTTTTTTAATTGGGGGGGGAGGGGGGTTTGACCAGTTTTTTGGGATTTTGACTCACTATGCTTCAATCTCGATGACCGATAAACAATTGTCATCGAAGAACTGAACTATACTGGTATCGAAAGTTAAACCTGTAAAACTATGAAACCAAAATTTACATAAAATTTTTTTAATATGTAAAATGCTGAGGTACGAAGTGCAAGTAGCTATTATTTATATCTTTAATCTATCTTGTAAATCTCGCAAATCTAAAATCCATTATTTTACAGGGGGAAGTTAAAATGATTACATTCAAAATTAGAACTGAATCTAATGATAAAAACATTTGATCATAAGTGCATTTACGAGTTTTAAAAAACAGGCTGATGATAGTTTGGAAAGATCAACATTAACCTTCGTTATCTTCCAGCTAGTCTTAATCTCTTTGATCGTTTTTTACCGAATCAAAGTATTTGTTTTTGACATGCCATAAAAATTGCGCGGGAAACAACGACGTTAATATTATGGCGTTTTGTTTATAATGTGCATTTCTTAATTGATTGTCCCAATATAAAAAATAAGCAAAGCTGTTTTCTGAGACGAAATTGTTTACCCACTTTTTATAACTAAACTAACATAAATTTATTTAGAATTGTATTTCAGATATATATGAGTTAGTTAAATTAATGATCATCGGTGATCTTCGTAAAACAACTAACGTTCTATTTCACGTATAGCAAATCTTGTGTTTATCAATAAATCTACAACTATAACAATACACATTTTACACACTTTAAAACAAAAACAAACTTTAAAATTTGTAATAAGGCTTTAATCAAAACTTGAAGTACAAAATAGTATTTTAAATGAGAAAGAAGCTATAGTTGGTTGTTTATAAATTTAAATAGTTGAGTGGCTGTTTTATTTACTTTATACATGCATACATACATACATACATACATACATACATACATACATACATACATACATACATACATACATACATACATACATACATACATACATACATTTTTTTATTGCATAGATATATATATATATATATATATATATATATATATATATATATATATATATATATATATATGCAATAAAAAAAAAACAAATGAAAATCCATTTTATTGGTTTTGAATATATATATACTGCAAACAGAATACAAAAGAATTGTTTTACAGATTAACTGCTATTCAAAAGGTTTACAAATATGTATATACTTTAAAATAAGTTTTATTGTATAACTTAAGTAAGTTTTATATATTTTATAGCATATATTTTATAGCAAGCAGAAATAAAATAACTTTTTTTAAAATGTTTTGTCTAAATTTACATGTAAAATAAAATATTTTGATTGCTGTTGAAATTTTATATAAAACAAAGTACATTGATTAGTAATGAAATTTAATATATGCATAAATAATAGTTGATCACTGTAAAATCCTTTTTATACAAAAATAAAATTTGGTATAAGCTGTTTTTTTTTTCTTCTTTTAGATAATTATAAATGTCAATTCTAGTTTCCCAACACGATTGTATATTTAGTGCTGAAGCAAAAGTACTTAAAATAACATCTGCTATTAGAAGCCCATTTTCAATCGAAAAAGGAGGTGTCTGTAAACTTTTTCAGCAAAAAAGTAATCGATCAAAGTATATTTACTCAATTGAAGGTATCTCTGAACAAAACAAACATAGAACATTTAGCTTTATAGTCGCACCTGACTTTAAAGTTTCTGTCAAGTCAAGAGGTTGTCAATTCACCATAGTGCTGAATGGAGAAGATCAACTTATAGGAACATTTTATAATGAAAAGGATTGTGAAGAGCTAAGAGATATTTTTCAAGGTCTAAAGAATGTGTTAAATTCAAATAATTTACGACTAAATTCAAAAGAGAATCATTGTTCAGTCAATAGAACTCCTGTTTCTATTATTCAGTCAATAGGTACTTGCTCACAATCTAGGACTCCTTTGACACCTTTAACAGCATTGAAGGTCACACCAGGAAGTATTTTTGAAACTGATCAAACCATCTCCTCAAGTATAAAAAAGTCAACTTGCAAGCAAGTAAGACTCTTTCCACCTTCATCAAATGAAATCAAAGTGTCAGAAGATGATGACTTGAGTATAACAGCAATTGGTGGGAAAAAGGTTGCTTCATTCTACAAATTAAATAGTTTTAAAGAAAATGAAAATTTAACCAGGCATTCAGAAGTTGTTCGTCTAAAAAAGCATGATTTGAGTTTTCGTAACAGAAATAGACTCCCTTTAACTAATCAAGATAATGATTTCAAAATACCATCATTAATTGGTTTTTCCAATCTTGGTAATACTTGTTATATGAACTCAATTCTACAATGTTTGCTAAATATACCAAATTTTTTTCAAGATATAAATGATCAAGACAATGTTAACTTAGTACCCCAAAAAAGTTTATATCGATCTTTATACAATCTTGGAATATTAAAGTATTCGTTTGATACTCTTGAAAATCAAATTTCTGCATTAAAACAAGTAAAGTCTGCTATTTCTGAAGCTGCTGTTAGATTTTCAGGCTATGCACAACATGATGCTCATGAGTTTTTATGTCAGTGTTTAGACCAGCTGAAAGAAGATTTACTTACTGATAAAGAAAAACAGCCAGCTGATCAAGATAGTTCCTCTGAATCTGATAACAACCAAAAAGTAAAGTGCCCCATCAGACAAAATTTTGAAAGCAAAATAATACATACTGTTGTTTGTCAAAATTGTAAAGAAAGTGTGTTCAAAACTGAAGTATGCAATGATTTTTCCTTGGTTATTCCTGAGTTTGATGAAAATTCTAATCCTTTTGATCAAAGTTTACATCAGTTGCTTCAGTTTTATTTTTCAGATGAAATTGTTGAGTATACATGTGAAAAATGTAAGTCGTCTTCCTCCATTTTATCTCACCAATTTAAGCAGTTGCCACGGGTACTCATACTTCATATAAAGCGCTACGATGTTTTGGAAAGCAAGAAATGTGACCGTGTTGTACTTCCAAAGTCTATTGATATGGGATTTCTTGTTACAGATAATACAGTACTTCCAAGAAAGTTTATTTTTGATAAAACTAAATTACTGCTAAAGCAACCGTCACTTAAAAATGTGGTTGTTGAAAAACGCAAAACCTGTGAGATTTTAGACTGTGAACCTCAAAACAAATCTTTTAAACTATCCTCATCTACTGTAGATAATGTTAAAGAGTTATCTGATTCCCTTATGAGTTTTAAGGAGGCTGGAGGAAACCTTAATGAAACTTTTACAAAATTACAGAATTTTGATACAAATGAAAATGGAATCTTTCACTCTAACCTCACTCAAGAACCAAAGAATAATTATTCAATAAATATAAATGGTAGCAATGCTAACACTAACTTTGGAGAATTTACAACAGTATCTGAAGATGAAGAGGAAGACTTTAAGAAAGCCTTAGAGCTAAGTATAAGAGATTTTGAAGAAAAACACATTGAAGGTGATGTACATGGCACAAATTTTGATTTTACAGAAAATGCAATCAGACATGAAAGTGCCGTAAATATAAATCATTTTTCAACTAATATAGAAGATTTCACAACTAAGTCTGCTACTTCAAAGCATGTTTACAATTTAGTTGGTGTAGTAAATCATCATGGATCAAATACAAGTGCCGGCCATTACACAAGTGATAGTTATGATTTTAAGTCAAATTGCTGGCGAAATTATAATGATTCTTCTGTTAAAGATATTAAGCTACACGAAGTGTGTTATGGTCGAAGCCACAGTGCATATATAGTATTTTATTTGCATAGCTCTTGTTATGAAAAGATAAAAAAACAGCTCAAGATTTAAAAAAATATTGTGGGGATTTTCTTACTTTATTTTAGTAGATAATTTGTAAATTGCTACAATTTTTTTTAACACAATATTAAACGGTGACGTTGTGTTAAGTTTAACTTGTTTGCAGTTTTCAATCGCTCTTCATGTTTTAGAGAAAATATATTTACAAATTCAATGATTGAAATAAAGAAATAAATTCTTAACTACTGCACAATATTCTGAGCTAATGTTTTTTTATAATATTTTTTGAATTATTATGTAAAAGGTTCTTGATTAAAAGTAAAAAATGGATTCTTTTTTTCACTCATGTAATTAGCTTTATTTTCCCTTTCTTCCATTTCCCTTGTTAAAGTGCACTTTAAGTAAATGTAAAATTTCCTAAGGACTTAGTAAAATAATTTTTCTAAAAGTTAAAAGGTTATATATTGTGTTATGTTAGAAATGCTTTATGTCATTTGTTTCTATGCTATAGTATATAATTATTTACATGATATATTTATATATATTCATAATAAGTCATTTTATAAACTGAAAATATAAATGTAACTATATATTTGAACAAAAAAGATTAATTGAACTTGTTTGATGTTTTTTTGTATTTTAGTAAGAATTCTAGAAGGAAAAAGTTACTCACATTTTTTGTTTATCAGTTTTTATTTTTAAAGCAATTACCAAGTATTCATTGATGTGTTACTGTTCTTTTTTATTTAAAGAAATGAAAATATAAAAAGTTTAGCCAAAAAGTAAGGTGAAGAAAAAAGAAATAAAAAGAAAATGAGTGTCATGTTCAGTCACATTGATTTTAATCCTCAGGTAGTCATTCATGGTTCTTATTAATTTGGGTTTATAAGCCTTCTGATTATTGTTAATATTGTTGCTAAGTTTGATAATAGCATCAACCACAGTTGATATTGGTGCAAGATTTGTGAACAGCATCAATAATGGTATATTATAAACGGTTTTTTAGGATGATGATGAGGAAGAATTAGATATAGAAGATGCTCATCAGCAAGAAGAAGTTAGTTTATATGTTCTTTAAGTTTCATAAAAAATTTTATTTTGTTTTTCTTAAATTTACAAATACCTTTTTCATTTATTTTTAGTTGAAAGCTTTTCTTGATAATGAGCTTGATGATGACTATCTTCTAGAGGATGCCTCTTTTACATCACATGTTTTTACAAACCAAGATGAAAATGAACATGCAAGACATTCTCCTCATAATAGATTAAAAAAGGATTATCAAAAAGAAAGTAAAAAAAGTGAAAACGGTTTTACTTTTGGGTTGAGTGAGGAATATTTAGAAATGCAAAAAGATCCTTATCCTTTTCAGCAACAAAATCTCTATATGGCTGAATTGAATAATAATGCTGAAAACTTTGTAAATGTCAACAGCAATAATACTGAATATTTACCTAAAAAAAGTAGGGAACAGTTAGAGATTCTCTATCAAGCCAGAGGCAGAAAAATAGAAGAATTACAAAAAGACTTAAATGAAAAAGAAGAAGCAAAGCAGAAAGAAATAAGAGTCTTGCAGCATAAGTTAACAATGAGCTCAAGTATTTTATTTTGGTGGCATATAAGTTGTGACATGATTTTTGTGATTGCAATTCTTGGTGTTGTTTTTTTCTATTACTTTCCACCTTTATCAATGAGTTTTTATGATGTTTTTCTTTTAGCTGAAATGGAAGGTTTAAGAATAAGTATCAGTCAGCTAAATGCTGTCATTCAAGACCAAAAACATGAGACAAAGAGTCTTCAGGATCAGATTCAAAGTGAGCATGAGCAATGCAAATTGCTAACAAATCAGCTGGAAGAAGCAAATGAGAAGCTCTTTGTGTCGGATTCTACAATAGATGCATTACAGATACAAATACGAGAACTCCACCAAACAGAGTCATTATCAAGAACTCGAGCACATCATGAAAGTATGCTAGCTACTTTGAGAGAAAAACATGAGGAGGAAATATTATCTTTAAAAGAAAAAATTGATACTTTGCAACAAAACTTAGCATGGAAGGTTTGGATTTTATATGGATTTTTAAGTAACTCAAACTTTTATTTTAGAACAAACATAGTAGCTTCGTAATGTGCAAGTAAAAATGGTTTAAATTGTTACTGTTGTGACAAAAAATATATCAAAATTATGAACTTTATTATGCATGAGGAGTTCTAGAGCTTATGTTGAGTAAAGTCCAGTTTTAGAAATAACAAAGTACTTATATAAAAGGCAACACTTTATTTTTTGCATATAACCTCTATCATTAAATTTTGGGAATTTAAAATTCAATTTTTCTGCATTCAATATATTTCTAACATTAAAAAGTTGATTTAGAAAACAGCCATTACATTGTTGAAGAACCTGGTTAACATGTATGTTAATTTAAACTACTAAAATTAACAATAAAATTTTCTTAAAATTTAATGAATTAGAATTACTAAACTCCAATCTTTGATTTGGTGTCGAAATTCCATATTTATTTAATATAAATGATCTTTTTGTAATAATTGATGTCTATGATTGCATATCAGTAGATTTGTAATGTACAGAAAATACATAGGTTAATAGGATTTGTGCCTGCATTACTGAGATAAAATAATTGGAAAGCAGATTGAACTAGATGCAGTAACATGCATTTGTGCAGTGCAACATAAGCCTAATGTATACGCTCACCATGAAATAAAATATAAAAGTTAAAAACTGGTGAAGAAACTAAAAAATAAAAAACCATTGTCATCAATATTAATTATATAAAAAATGTATAAAAAAATAGTCACGCATAAAAGTTACTTTAAAAGACAATTTTAAGCTAATATTGAATTTTAATTGTAAAGTAAATTCAAATAAAGAATATGAATCAATAGCTTAAAGCTAACCCTTCATAAAAGATAAGCAATTCAAAAAGGCAATTGTTCGGTTAAGACATACCTTGCACAAATATAAAAATTTATTTCATAACTCATTCTAATTCAACTAATGTCATGTCAATTGCAAATTTCCCTACATTCACAACATGATCAACTAAATTTTAATACTACATTTTTAATATTTTTTTAGACTGAGGACCTTAATAGATATAAAGAACTTTTGGATTCAAATTCCTCGGTAAGGTCTATGTTATCAATCTCAGCAGTTATTTTAAAGATTTTTTTTTTATACATTTATAAATTAACCTTTTTTTAATTTTACACAGTGTGTCCAGAAAGTTTTTTATTACATTGATCTAGTTTTTTGATGATAAATCAAAATTATCAAAACAAAAGATTTTTATTAAATTTTTTTTCTTTATTTAATTAGAGTAAGAGTTCCTCTAATTATTGAAGCCTTTTTTGTGCATGTGCAACACTTCCCATTCTTTTATTGATGTGATGTAAATGACCATTTAGTTTAAAGAAGTTGTTTTTTTGTTTGTTTTATTTAATCTATCTGACTTCCATTTCTTTTGAAATTTAAAGTTTGTTATCTGTTAACTATATGACACTCCACCAAAAAAAATTTTCATGAAATATTAAATAATTTTGAAATAGCTAATGCCAAATCTGATCTGGTAAAATTTTGACCAAATGTGATAAGTTTCCCTGAGAGTAAATGCTAGGAGATAAATAATTGTATACTATTTAGTTAATTGGTTTTAGAAGCAACCACTATCATCCATTTATTAGGATGGGATTGGATTTCTTCATTTTTTTAAAAAAAGCCACAAGAACTTTTTTCCACACATAATATTAGGTGGCCCACTGATTGTGGTGTGGGGAACACCACAATTAAAAGTATTTTAAAGTTGAATAAAACATTAAATTGTGTCAAATCAAATAACTGATAAAATTAGTATTCAACAAGATTCTTTGAATAAAATTCTTGATTCTTGATTCTTTAAGTGCTTGATTTTATTAATAAAACCAAGAAAAAATATTTTCTCAAATAATTGGAAAGCAGTTTCTGAAAATAAATGAAAATATATCTACATGCAGTAATCACTCATGGGGAATGGTTTTTTATTTTCTATCAGTCTGTTCCTGGACATTAATAATTTACAGGACATTTATTTGTTTTAAATATAAAAACTAGCTTATCTTGATAAAACAGAATAAATTTTTTTATAATGGTAGCTTATTTTTTTAACTGCCTTTATAAACAAGCATTAGCTTGAGCAACTCTTCTGGTAATATTAACTATAATGTTAGTAAATTTTACTTTATAAAAAGGATTACTTTGTTTGATTACTATGCATGTCCTTGTAAGTTGAGAATCTACAGCCAAGTTCATCAGATTGCATTTCTCACACTTGAATTTGTTGAAACAACTTCTTGGAGTTGCAGGAGTCATTGATACTTGGCTAACAAAAGCATTCTATTTATAAAAAGATAAAATTTTACACAAAAAAAAAACAACTGAAAATGGCTTTAAGTTAAAAACTCAATATACATGGGACTATGTGAAAATAGAAAACATCGGCTGTTTAAATTTGGTTTATTGAGCATACAATACTTGAATGTTAACTATAAATAGTAGGATGTTATGATTAGGATGGAGTAGAATGTTAATTACAATTTTATAGTAGTACAATATTATATCTATAGTAGTATAGTAGTAGTACAATATTATATCTATAAATTTACATTAACTTTAAGTTTACATTAACATTAAGTTTTTAAGTAAAAAAAAAATTGTTGTAAAAATTTGTGAAAGTTTGCATATAAAATATATTAGACACTTTGTTCCAAAATTTGTGACATTTTATTGTATTTAATGTTTTATTGAATGATTTTTTTTGCTATAACATTTTTTTATAATTAGAGTAGTGAGATTGGTATTTTGAGAAATCGTCTTTCTAATGAAGAAAAAAAAGTGAAGAGTTTAGAAAAGGATCTTGAAATGCTTTCAAAACATAATGCTGATTTGGAGGAACATTTAAAAATGTTTGAGGTTGCTTTAAAATTAGATCCTGCGTTGAATTACATGTCTTCAACACCTCTTAATGCTGCTACTGCAATCATGGGGAGAGACAAACTTGGTTTTAAAACTCCAATCTCAAGGTAATAAGTTAATTTTTTCATTGCTGTGAAGCTTTTGTTTCAAAAATTTGTTTTTAAAAGTGGGTGTTAATTTTTATTAAGTTAATTTGTATTTATATGCTAAAAAATAAAAACAACATTTATTTGGTGTATAGAAATCAACTTATGCTATTACAAATGATCTCTCTTATTTTTTAATTTTGTCACAAATTCTTGTTCTTTTTTTGTTTCTTGCATTATCTGCCACAGATTATATTCAAAAAACAAGTAAAGATATTTGACTGCTGTTCTTTTTCCTGGTGTAACCAATAAATTGTAAATAGTTTTTGTATACATAGTGTCCTGAAATAAATATTATACACAAAAAGTGGTTTCAAATTAAAACTCTAGTATTTTAGGTTTTTTTTCAAGCAGATATTATTACTAATATTAATAAGTACAGATTCAAAGTATTTTACTTTGGCTGAAATGTTTTACCATTTGCTTATACTCTTTCCATTCCTATTTTGAATCTCATTTTGGCCAAAATGGAACAGTACCATTGAGGTTGCTGAATGTATCTTGTAAAACAAACAATTTTTTACCTGAGTGCTTGATTTTAATGATTATTTCCCAGCTGATTTCTCTAGCTAATTGCACTGTATTTCAACACATTCTCTAAGTTTAGTATATACTTCAGTTCTTTTTTAAATTTAAACTAAAAACATTAATTTAATAGATATTTTATTTAAATAAACTTTGCAAATCAGCGGATAAAGCACAATACCATGACACAGTTATTTCTGACCTTCAGTTCATTTTATTTTTCTATTAAATATTACATAAATACTTCCATGCCATAAAACTTGTTTTAAAGACTGAAATCTTCAACTAATTCTGCAAAATAAAACAATGCATCTTCAATTAATTCTGCAAAATAAAACATAGGAGATATAAGCAAGACCTAAATATGCTCTTTTTTTTTAATGAATTTTTCATTCCTGTGTTTTTTTTAATGTGTTTTCAGTTAAATTTAACTTAAATGAATTCCATGAAACTAAAACAGGCAATTCTATTTTTTCCAGGTATAAAGGTTGCTTTTTAAAATGATTTTTAAGTGAATATACTTTTGTAAATTTTAAGTTAAAGGTTCTCTGAAAATCATTTCACTTGCCACCATAGCAGCCGAGAGAAATTTCAGGCCCCCAAGGAAGTTTTCTTAAGAGGCCCTCATTATGATCAATTATATACCCAGGACCAAAAGAAGCGTGCTCTGGTCATTGAAAATTAAAAATAAAAGTTAATCGAACCTTTTAAAAGTCAAAACTATTTAAATCTTTTAAAAATTACTTTAAAAAATTATATGTAGGCACACAAAGCCCCAGTAATCTTCCCTGTCCAACCCCCCCTCTTGGCAGCCATGCTTGCCACCCTTGAATAATAATTCAGTGCAGGCTCTCTGGCATGTGATACCTTTAATATCATTCACTTATCATTCAGCTTCTCAGATGCATTAGTCTCTAAATCATGATGAATCAATAAGATATCCTAATGATAATGTGCATAAAATAACATGCAACATCTTAATGATGTTGACACCCAGTTGGAGAGTTCCAGCAGTCTTCTCTGCATTCTGAAAGAACCATTGAGCAATATCATGATTGTTTGAAAATCCTCATGTAAAACTGTAACCTTTTCATAATTTCTAGTAAATAATTTTACAATTGAGTTGATAAGTAATCTTATTAGCCATCTTAATGGCCATGGTCTTAGAATAGAAAGAAATAAAATTTGCCATATAAGTTTTCAAAAATATAAAATTTGAAATATTTTTTGTGGTCTTTTAAAGTTCAGATAAAATAACAAATTCAAAATAAAAGTAATACTTAATTGTGAGTTGAAACTATGTATTTAATTGTTATTTTTAAGTCTGGAATGTTTCTGGCTTGATTTTTAAGGTGAAAATGAATAAAAACTTTAAAAAACTCAGTATGATATGTACTATGTATGTATGTATGTATGTATGTATGTATGTATGTATGTATGTATGTATGTATGTATGTATGTATGTATGTATGTATGTATGTATGCATGCATGTATAAATAAAGCAGAGCAAAACAATTACTTACATTTTACAATATAGTATAATTAGGATATCATGTTTTGATTGCTTATTACTTTGAAAGCTCTATCAGTTACTTTGTGTAACAAAAAAATAAAATTGAGAATTGAAAAATTACAAAAGTAGCGTAAAATCAATTTTCAAATAATAGTTTCAACTTTATGTTAGCATTACTGTCTGGTAATCATAGAATAAAAATTTATAGTACTTTGGCTTTCATGATGCAAGACATTGTTAAAACTTATTTCCAATAACAAAATCAGAGAAAATAAACTTAAAAAGGTAAACTCCTATTGAATAAAATATTAGAAGAAAAATGCAAAAACCTCAAATCTAGGTTATAATGATTTTGACTGAAAAGAAAAATAGTGCATGGAATAACCCAAAGAATTTACCTATTAAAACTTACATATAAGATAGAAGCTGAGCTATCAAGAGATTTCTACAAATAAATTTTATTTATTCTATTTATTTACCTGGTGTGTCATGTATGGGTCAATTTTGAGCTGTTTTTTAAAAAAAGACTAACTGAGCCTTTGAAATGGTCTTCTTTAGAAAAATCACAAATAAGTTTATAATTTTGCAGATATTTGAGTTACTTTTACCCTACTCTTAAATTCTAGACTTGACCTTAGAAATTAGGCTTTTGGACCTGAAGGAGATCACAGATAGCCTTTCTTTTTGCGTTATGATTTTTTGTTTTGTTTTGTTTTATCATAAAATTGTATAAGTGTGAGTAAACACAGACTAAAAGTGATGAAATTTTTTTTGCAGATTTTGTGATGGTTAAGCAACAAAAAGAACTTTTTTTCATTTGGCAGGTTTTTGTTTTCACTTTCAAAGACATAGACATAACTTACCATTTTAATAAATCAAACTTATAAAATCCAACACATTTCTTTATTTACTATAGTATCACAATGTTTACACCTCAAAAAAATTATTTTTTGATAGAGTTTTTAAAGTTTCTCTTCTCTTTTTTTTGGTGGAATCCCAATATTGTGGTTTTAACAAAGCATTATATCATAAAACATCTCATTAAAGATTTTTGCAAGAAATTTAGTGTGGTATTAAAGGATTTAAATGAAATATATAAGCTAGCTAAATGAATTGTTTCTATTATTAGAAGTTAGGTCATTATTGTTAAACCATGTAATATAGACATCTAAAAAGTTATTTGAAAATTTTGACATTTTTTTTAGAGATAAATTATTAGATGAATCACAAAAGAGATCTAATGGCAAAACAAATGATGACAGCACAATCCGAAATGAACTGATCAAAGCATTAAATTCTAATCATGAAAAGCGACAAGAAATCAAAATTCTTCATGATGAAATAGCTGCATTAAAGTTAAAATCTGAAATAAAAAGTAACACATCAAAAGAACATGAGTTTGCAAGCAAAGCTATAAATAGATCTTTAGAAATTCTTACTGATCCAAAGTCATGTGTGGGTTGCAAAAGTTTACAAAATGATCTTGAGTGCAAAAGTAAAGAGCTTCAGACAGCTGCTGTTGAGTTTAACATGAAATTGGAGTCTTTAGAGAAAGAAAATTTAGAGCTTAAAAAAAATATGGTTGAAATGGTAAAAAACTTTGATAAAGATAAGTTGAATGCTTTAGAAAAACAAAGTAATGCCTTAATGCGTTTAGTTGATGATGCTAAGGAAAATTTAAGAAAAGAATTAACTGATATGCATCAACAAAAAATATCCATGCTGAGCAATCAAATAGATCGTTTAAATGGGGAGCTGTTATATACACAGGAGGAATATAACAGACTGTGTGATGATATGAAATCTTCTGAACACCATCTCACTGAAGAACTAAGCAGAGAAAAAGAATTGGCATTGATTGAGTTAGAAACTAAGCTAAAAATGGAACATCAAGAACATATTTTACACTTGCAGGATAAGCTAAATAATCAACATATGGAAGATATTGAAGCATCTAAGTTAAAATGGCAAGAAGAATACACAAAGGAGCAAGAGATTCTCATTCAAAATGCAGTTTCTTTGGCAAAAATTGATTTTTTAAATGAATATAAAAGTCAGCAAGAAACAGAAATCAAAAAAGCAGTTGATGCAGCAAGAGTTGAATGGTTGATGAATCAGCACTCTGAGACTGGATCATTAATTAAACAAATAAAAGATGAATGGTCATCTGAGCAGCAGGTATAAAAGATTTATAAAATATTATCACTCTAGTTTTATACTCAACTTAAAATACTTAACCTTGTGTCAGGATAGTTGCATAACACGTTATTATTTCAACTGTCCTTGTTTTTAGGCTTCAATACAGAAAATAACTTATTATTTGTATTATTCCCAAAAAACAATTCTAAGAAATCTGAAAAAACTGAAAATATTTCTTGTTTTTACTTTGCGCCCTTTATCTATATATTTATATATAAATCTTATATTTTTATATATATACAAGTTTTTAAAATTTTTATGCAAGTTTATATTTATTCTGGTTTCCACCATTTCCCAGTCCCAACATCTTTTAAGGTGTAAATGTGTTTAAATACTCTTTGCAGAGTGCTTTTGATATCAAACTTAATTCTGCCAAAGTAGCATGGGAGCAGGCTAATAGAAGTGAGATCATCACTATGTTAAGTGGTATAAAAGTTCAACAAGAAATAGAAGTTAAAGAGTTGCAACAGGTTCCCCTTTCTTTTTTTTTTTTAGTTTTTAGGTTAGTAGGAGATTTTCAAATTCATTTTTTAATGGTTTCCTACATCACAATAATTATATTATTTTAAATTACAATTATTGACATTATGCATGAAGTTTTATTAATATTCTTGAAGTGTTTAAATTTATTATTAAATTATTATCATTCTTTTTTTTAGAACTTAGAAAATGCAAATCAAGAGATTCTGTCTCTGAAGTCACAACTTTCATCTGCAGCAAAAAATTTAGAAGCTTATAATGCTGACCTTGAAAATACAATTCAAAGAGGTGATCAAATCAAAATTACCCAAAACACTGTTTTTAAATCAGATGTGGATAAAAGTCAATCTTCTGTACTTTTAGAAGAGATACTTCAAAGTAATGTTGAGAATGATGTCAATCAAAATGCTCTTCAAGTTTGGAAAAACAAAGAGTTGATATGGAAGCAGAAAGAAGAAGAGTTAACTCTCTTAGTTAAAACACTGCAAGAACAGCTAAGTGCCATGTCTAGAAACTGCTTCACACAAGAAATATTTAAAAAAGGGTATCGAGATAATTTAGAGGAAAAAGAAGTCCATCAGCATGTGTTACCTGCATTAGAAGAAAAGCTTGGTACAATAATAAAATCTAAAGAAAAAGTCTGGCATATCAAGGAAACAAATTACAAAAAAGAATTAGATAGTATATCAGAAGAATATGATAAGTTGAAGAATACAGTTATGGATAGAGATCATCAGATTAGCAGTCTTCGCAAAGAGTTGCTTGAGTTAAAAGAATTAAGCAATGAAAAAATCTATCAATATCAAAAGCAAATTGCAGACCTAAAAAATATGATTAAGAAATTGGAAGAACAGCTGATGCTAGAGAAAGAAATAGCAAAAGAAGAGATTGACAACTTAAAAGCTGAAACTGAGGGGAAAATTCAATCAGCTGTGCTATTGGAAAAGGTATAATATTTAAATTTTCAAACAGAATAACTTTTTCCAAATTTTCCAAAGAGTATTTTTTCTAATCTCATATTTTTTAAATAAATAATTAAAATTTTTTCAACTTGTGTCATTTTAAATATAATATTTCACATATGCTCTTTTAACTGTTATTAGGAATTACAGTTTTTAGGTAAGTTTTTTAATTTCTTGCATTCAAAATTTTAACCCAACAGGAAAAATGGAAAGGTCTGTCATAAAGCTGTAGTTTTTCAAAATGTTGTATTTATTTTTATGCTATTTTTCTACAAAAACATTTGTTTCTATTTTTTTTTATTTTTTTTTTTGTCTCTTAACTTAGAAAAAATATCAGGAAGACTGTGATAAACTCCGTGAAGAGCAAATAAAAGCAGAAGGGATGTTTTTAAAAGAACGTTTACTCAACGAAGTTCAACATCAGTCAGAGAAAGATAATTTGCACAAAATTGCAACAATTAGGGCAGAGTATGATGTCATTATCAAAGATTTAAAGCAAGGATTTCGACAAAAGTTAGAAAAGATCAGTGAAATGAAACGAAAGTGGCTTGCCGAAGAGGAGGAGAAAAGATCACTTTTAGTGGTGAAGAATTTAATATTTGTAGTTATTACAAGATAATTTCATAATTTCCCAGTTAGCATTTCAATTAATAATGTAAATTATTAGGTTAATGGTAAAATCATGATGGACCTATTTATAAAGTTACAAAAATGGTACAAAATTATTATAAAATTTTTTTTAAAAATGTTCAAATTTTTATACAGGAAAGGTAGGTAGGTAGGTAGGTAGGTAGGTAGGTAGGTAGGTAGGTAGGTAGGTAGGTAGGTAGGTAGGTAGGTAGGTAGGTAGGTAGGTAGGTAGGTATGCATGCATGCATGCATGTATTTGTTTATCAGTTTTACGAAAAATTATGAAGAAAATATTTTTGAATTCTGCTCATTATATTGAATATATACAGCTGGTGACTTATTAGACTTTTTTTCTCTGCTCATTATTTTTTCTATCTTGCTATCCTTAAAAATTTTAAAACAAATATTTTTATTGTTCCTAAGAAATATGAGTTGCATATTTTATTAACTTTTTTTAAAAAAGATATCATTTTATTCAGGGCTGTAATATTAGATCTCTAAACTAGTGTGTGGAAATTGCTTGTACTGTTACTGATGGTTAATTAGGGCAAAGTCAGAGTAAGGTGAAGCCAACTCCGATTCTCATATCTTTAATGTTCTTCCAGATATGCCCACTCAGATCTGATTTTGTTGTTTCATATATAATAATATTTTACTATAAAGATTTTTAATTTGGCTATTTAAACCTATCACCTGCCAAATGCTCTAAATTGTGATCCAAATGTTTTTTTTTTCTTTCTTTTTTTGTCTTTTTATTTTCAGTACTTCAATACTCTCAAGAAAAAGTCTAAAAAAAGTTTTTTTTGTCTATAAGTAATGTATTTCTTAAGTAATGTATTTATATACGTATTTATATAATGTCTATAATGTATGTAATGTAATGTATTTATATAATGTCTATAAGTAATGTATTTCTATAAGTGATGTATTTCTTGTCCTATAAGTAATGTCATAGATACATTTTCTCTGTCTTCCTTAAATCCTGATTGGCACTTTCCTGTTTTCTTTTTTGTATGCAGTGTGCAAAGTCATCTTAAAAAATCATATCCAGGCATGGAGACTGGAAAGACTATAATTGAGTTCTCTGTGATTATATTCTTTATTAATAAGATTAAGACTGTTCATATTTTTGGTGAGACTCTCCACACACTAAACAAGATTGGGATGAGTTAATGCTCCAGATAATATACTTTGAATCTTTACATCAATGGTTGTTAGTTTAGTAATGCACTTCACTTTAAATGGAGATTGAAGAGAAGTGCATTCTTGACAAACATCAATTGCAATCATATTTAAGCCTTCTATCTCACTTTCAATGTAATCATCTTCTTCAAGCACAGATTCCTTGGACTCCTTCTTTTATGCAAATCTTTAGGGTCTTTAGTAGGCTGTGGACGATGGCTTCTGATTTCTCCTAATAGGCATTTTTTCATTGCTGTCCTTAAATCCACACAAATTCAATGGAACTATGTAGGTAATGAATAATGATCCTTCATATTTAAAATTTCTGTTCAGGTCAAATTCTGATAAAATTTGTTTATAAATACTTTTGCTAGTAACACTATCAAAGCCAGCTTAAAACATGAGTGCATTATTTTTATTGCTTTTCATAATCATGTCCCTCAGTATAGATTCTTGAACTGCACAGATTCTTTGCAAAGTATAAATCATTAAATCCTTCAAAGGAACTGAAGCTGAATAGTCTTCTTCTGTTACATTTGCAGAGCAATATTTTTAACTTTGCATCCCTAACATAATTGTAAGTCGAATAAATGTTGTGTTCTTTCTCTGAGGCTCCACTTCTGATCAATTGATTTTTGATAGGATATGATTGATAGGAAGATTTAGTGAAATGGAGATCAAGTATTAAGGCCAGAGCTTCATCTGCTGGATATTTAGTTGCTTTATCTGTGTATTTGAATTATTTGAAACCTTCAACATTAGATTCATAGCATTAGATTCATCTCTTAATTTCTTACTAATAGCAAAAAGTAATTTATTGGATGAATGAGATTCAAACAAGCCAGATACACTTTTTAGTTTTATAGAAGTATCAACGAATTTAACTGGTTTTCAACCACATCTATTTGTATTGGTTCCATCATTCAACTTTTGACAGTACAGTTAACAGATTTCCAATACTTTAATATAGGTAAACAAGTTGATGAACTGCATGCTTAATATCAACATCTTCAAACTCAGGAATAAATTTAAATAAATCTGGTATTCGCTGCTTCTATTTCGAGTTTTACCACTTTTTTTTTTTATTTAGCATTTTTTTTATTTTTATGAAAAATACATACCGTAGTGTGACCTGACAAAGTCCTATGCTTTAAGAAAGTCCTAATTTAAGAAATTACAAATTTCGTATATAAAAAAGAAACATTTACAGAAAATAACTTAATTGTTTTAACTAGATATCTAGTTAGATAAAATAACTAAATTTTTTTCTCTAAATGTTTATTTTATTTATACAAAATTTGAGATTTCTTAAATTAGGACTTTCTTAAAACATAGGACTTTGTTAGGTCACACCACGGTAATTAAAATGTTTTAAAATTCAGTTAATTAAACAGAAAACTGCAAAAGATTCTCTTCAGAGAAAGGAAAAATTTTATTCAATAATATCAGAAAAAACGACCTTTGCCATTTGTTCCTTGTTTCTGCACCTGTGCTGCAGTTAGGAAGTAGCCATTACTAATTAACAAAAAGGAATTAACTTGATCAAATTATTTGAAATTATGAAGTTATTTTTATATTGACTAATGTATCAATTTACTTTTTCTTAACCCTTTGTTTAAAAGTCTGGGTGTCGGTGTGGGCGTATGTGATAATAAATTTGATCGGACTATGATTTTTTTTTTATCAACACAGCAAAATTTGAAAGAAGAGTACTCAATGAATGAAAAAATTCTTCAGAGGAAACACGAGGAACTGTTTGTTCAACAAAGGCAAAAATATGAAAGTAGCTTAGCGCAGCTTGAAGAATCGCTGAGTAAAGAAAATGAAGAGAAAAATAAAGAAATTAAAGTATATCTTGGCGAGAAGACGCGATTAGAAGAGGTGCTTGTATATATATATGTATATATACATACACTATTTTTTTCAGTCGGGACGGGGGTATTTTTCGAGAAAAATTAAATTAAAACTGTTAAATAATCTTCTTAAAAACAAAATTTTAATTTTGAAAAGGTTGTCGCAAATATGGCCTCCATCCATAAGCAAGAAATGCGAGCTCTGGAAGCTGAATGGCAATCGCGACTTGATAAAGAGCGCTCTACGATCGAGCAGTATGAAACAATGAGACTCAGAGATGAAGTAAACAAGCAAAGATATGTTAAACGAAGCGATGAAGGTGATTTAATATGGGAGGATCGTGTTAAAGAAGCATACAAAAAAGGAATGTTAGATACAGTACGTTAAAAGCTTTATATAGTTTATAGCTTATATATAGTTGATTTGTTGCATACTTTTGTAAAATTTTTTTTTTCTTTTTTTTTAATAAATTGTCTCGCTTGTACTTGTTAGATTTAAATAACAAACATTTAAATGTCAGAATTCAATTTTTATTTAAGAAAAATGTCGAAGGAGTTGAGAATATTCGTTCATATTACTTGCAAACTATTGAGCAGATCAATTGCGATGTTATGGAACATATTAAAAGCATGCGAGAAAATGCTGTCACTCAGATCAGGTATGTTTTTTTAGAAACTTCAAATCGCGTGCAAATGAAGAATTTCGTTAAAAAAGTGTGTGTATTTGTCGCTTTTTATTTTATTAAGTAGTAAGCTTTCGCTTCGACTTGATTTGACAAAATTTGTTGCATTTCAGGGAAGCTGTAAAAAGAGAAAGAAGTGATATATTTCGAAAGTTGAAAGCTAAAAAGGAAGCAATGGATAAAGTTCAAGTGTCTAGTGAAGAGGAAAAAAGATCTGAAACAAACATTAGCCTATCCAACAATTTGAGGAGTAATAAAAAAATTAATGATAAATTAACAAACGATAGGACAAGCAGTCGGTTCATTAGCAAAAACAACGTCTTAGACAGTAAAATAAATGTTGAAACCAGCAACGATTTGATGAATAATTATCTCGGACGTGAAAAGTCAAGTGACGTCAAAAATTTACGCATACAAAGCATCAAACCAACTAGTTTAGAAAATAATGGTAAAAGCTACCCCGACGACGTTTTACATAGTGAACAGATTTTACATAAGAATCCAGAGAAGCAATCTAGAAAAAAGTTAACTGATGGTGGTACTTTTTTTAACCCGACCAACAAACCGTTATGTCAAGATGAGCATTCTTCTTTTGATTCTTCCTTGTTTTCTGTAAATGAACTTCCAGTAAATTTAAAAAGGACTGATGACGAAGTCCATTAAGGGTTTAAACAATCAGATCTTATAGTTAGTCTCAGAAATTTTTTAATATATAAACAAAAGAATCGATATGCGGTCCTCTTGATTTAATTTCCTTTTTTGTAAATAGCGATGTGGATGTTAAATAAAAAGAATCAATGTTTAAGTTGTGCATATATATTTTTTAGCATACTATTTAAAAATGAAATGTATTTTTATAAGAAATGTTTTAAAAAGACTACGAAAATATTTATATTGTGAGTAAAAGATATTTATAAAGTTTGGGGTTTTTTTTGTTTTGTTTTGTTTTTTTACCATTTTATTGTTGTTTTTTTTTAACCTCTACTTATTTAACTCTTACAAATAGTATTTCAAAGTTTTGGAATGCGGTCTCAATAAGGTTCTTCACATTCCCAACCCTTTCTCCCTCTTTCTTTTCCTTCCTCCTAATATAACTTTCTAAACAATTTTTTTTAAATTTAGTGCGACAAACCTAATGTTTGGCTCTAAAAATTCAAATTAAGCTCCGTGACTGTCTGGTTAAAAAAGATCAAGAACTTTACTTGATAATTCAAGAAAAGTTGCGATTCGCCATGGATTTATTTTTATTTTTATAGTTATGATTTATTATCATTTGAATGATATTTAATAAGACTAGGATTTTTTAGTTCTTTAAGTAGATACCTTTTCACGTTTTTCACTTTTTTCAGTTTTGTCGCTGGACTTCTATTGTTTAACTGTGTTTAAGAAATAATTTTTGCAAAAATCTTGTGTGATATAATAATTGGCTTACATTTTGTGCAAATTTTACAATACAATTTCAAGACTTTTTTCTTCTTTTTTTTTTTTTCTAAAATATACTTCTAATGCATTTTTTGGAAAAAAAATCTGAAACCCCTGAATCAAAGCAAGTGCAATTTTAATGAAAAAATAAAATTTCTTTATGGTTTGAGAAACATGAAATAGCCTTTGGGGTTATGCAAATCATTTCAAAACTTTTCAAAGCAAAGAGACAGAAATGGTTGGCTAATAATCACGTTATACCCTACAATAAGAAGCAGCATTACCTGCTACTGTTATAATTGACCTGTTGCCACGAAACAAAGAACCTAACAGCCAGTTTGCAATAGCAATATAAAAAAAAGAAACTATTTGATGAGTGTGACGATCTGAAATTATCAACATGTGGTACACCCTTATATTTCGAAATGTGATATAATTATGAATATTGAGGAGAAAGAAAGAGACAAAGTCATTTGTCAGCTATTTACAAAAAAACATGGACAGTGTTAAAGTTCTTTCTTTAAGTAATAGAAAAGTAAAAATGTGTTTGTCAGTCAACAGGTTAGGCTAGCAATACTATCTTAAGGGCTTTTTAAAATGACTATTGTACATTATTTTAAATTTATGCTGAACAGTTTTAAGGTCACCAAAGATTTTTGTTCTTAAATTATCCAGGATAGTTTAAGCACAATAAATAATCTCAAAGTGGTAAAAAGAAAGAAAACTAAGTTTTAAGCGTAAATGAAAGGTCCTTTACAGTGCTGTTCTTTAAAAACTAATGCATACTACAGGCCACTTCAAAAAATTTCTTCTAGTGTGATGTGATTTTAAAATTTCTTTATGTTGCTTATTACGTGCTATTAGAAAATCAACTACATAGTTACTTGTCTCATTTCATCCAGGCTGTGAGGGGGGAGGGCTATATAAACACGTTGAAATATAATGAAATGAAGGATAAATTGAAATCAAGATACGGACAGGCGACTATAACCAGAACCCCAAAAAGAGAGGGGAGAGGCTAGTTAAATAGTTTTCCCAGGGCATTACTGCAAATGTTTTATCATATATTCTGAAAATAGAAGTAATCAACAATAAGTTAGTAAAATCTTGAAAATAAAGGCTTGATATAAGGTTAATTAAATTCGCGAATATTACTAAGTGAAATGAAATTTTAACAGGTTACCGAATTTTTTTCTGTTAATTTCGTCTCTTTAACAATTTTAGATAGTTCTCTTCTTTTTCTTCTTCTTTTTAAAATAATTTTGAATAATTTTGTTTCTTAATGTTTTCTTTTTAATTTGAAACAAAAACGTAGGTTTTCATAGGCTCTTTGTTCGTCTATTTAAAAAAAACAACAACAATGCGTTAGAAAAGCAATTTTTATGCACGTTTTTTTTTATTTAAACAATTTCTTAAGCGGGTAATTTTCATATAAATCATTAATTTTAAACTTTTCACTTTTCTAGATGGTAGATGGTTTTAATTATCTAACTTTATTATTATTATCATTATTGGTATTGGTATTATTATTGGTATTATTATTATTATTTTTATTATTATTATTATTATATTATTATTATTATTATTATTATTGTTATTATTATTATTGTTATTATTATTATTATTATTATTGTTATTATTATTATTATTATTGTTATTATTATTATTGTTATTATTATTATTATTATTATTATTATTATTATTATTATTATTATTGTTATTATTATTATTATTATTATTATTATTATTATTATTATTATTGTTATTATTATTATTATTATTATTGTTATTATTATTATTATTATTGTTATTATTATTATTATTATTATTATTATTATTATTATTAATATTGTTATTATTATTATTATTATTATTATTATTATTATTATTATTATTATTATTATTATTATTATTATTATTATTATTATTATTATTGTTGTTATTGTTATTATTATTATTATTATTATTATTATTATTATTATTATTATTATTATTATTATTATTATTATTATTATTATTATTATTATTGTTGTTATTATTATTATTATTATTATTATTGTTGTTATTATTATTATTATTATTATTATTATTATTATTATTATTATTGTTGTTATTATTATTATTATTATTATTATTATTATTATTATTATTATTATTATTATTCTTATTATTCTTATTATTATTATTATTATTATTATTATTATTATTATTATTACTATTATTACTTTGTTTACAATTTTTGTTTACACTAAACTTCGATTGTTCCCTGTAAACACGCTTTAGTTGGTCCAACTGACGGGCCAGTATTGGCTATAGTAGGCTAACTGTTGGCATTTCTTGCCAACCATTAACCGACTGTGTACCGCGTGTTTTTGAATCGTAAAAGTTTCCCGTAAGTTTTATAAATCGATGGCTCCGCGCAAAATCGGACTATCTGCAATCTCCGCCAAAAACAAAATTGGCATATCTGCAATCTCTGCGTAAAACAAAATTGGACTATCTGCATTTTCCGCCAGCTTTATTTTTGAACTATCTGCATTCTCCGGGCGTTCAAAGTTTTTATTGCATGAAATTATGCGCCTTGTCAAAATGTGATTTCACTACAAATGGCAGATCTCATGAAATAAGTTGTTAATAAGAAGACAGTAATTGCATTATTTTCCATCTATTCCTGAGATATAAATCTGTTTAAGTTTTAACACAAAGTTTCACTTGCCACATTTGATTTTGTTTAGAAGTAATTATTTTAAATAGTTATATGACATATGGTATGTTAATGCAAATGAAAAATTTACAATATTTTTAGAACATCATTTTAGCGGCTAAAATAAGAACAGTCTGCATCTACTTTAATCTCAAGTCTGAACTTAGTAAGCGTATACACATCATGAATTGATCAAAGTGTAGCTGATCGCAAAACCAATTTTATGTATTCAAATTTAATTTGAAATTAAAATGCTGCTGGATTAAGAAAACGTTTTACAGTTTTACGAGGCTTATTCGAAACATTGTTTGGTGTTTTTCAAGTTTGTCTATTTTCAACAGAAAAAAAAAAGTAGTGTTACTGTGTTATCTATATTATATAGGTATACTATATAGCATATAGCAGTCAGTCATGTTTTGGTTAAATGTGAAAATAACAAGTTGGTTTGTTTAGCTTACAAAATTAATTAATTCAAGTGTATTATTGGTATCGTCAAATAAAATATGTTAGATCTTAAAAATATGTTAGGACTACAAAATTATAGATGTTTTTAGATAAGTTGTGTTTGTATGTTAAATTATAATTTCTAAAGTTAAAAGTTACCTAAATGTGACTATAATTTAAATTCAAGTAATTAATATTGTCTATTACAAATGTGATAATTTATTATATTGGGTATACTGTAAAAGTAATAAAAGCCTGATATTCAGATCAATGTGCAAGTTAAGGATATGTTTATTTAAAACAGCAGTTTTTTGTTATTTTGTAATTATTCTTTTATAGAAAAAATACAGCTATTTTTGATTGTATCATAGTTATTACTATCATAGTAAAAAAATTACAACCCTTTTTTATATATCATTACATCCCAAAGTCTTGGATATAAAAAAATTATCAATTATAATTGGACCAAAATTGTTTGATCATCACTGCAGTTGAGGTGACATCTGATTAAACCAATGTTTAATGGTTTAGAGCTCAAATCCAACTGAACCTTAGGTTCAGTTTGATTTTGATCCTAATTATTGATAAACCAAGTTTAAGAAAAGTTGGAAACCATAATGTTTAATACTCATGCATGAGTTTTTAACTAGTTTGTGTTCAGTTAAGTGGCATCTCCAAAAAAGAATGGTTTTAAGTAGACAACAAAGAAAACTCCACATAGTTTGATTGCTTAATGAACAAAAATAGGTTAATAACAATAATTTTGTTAGTTACGATCTAGGTTACAATATATATATATATATATATATATATATATATATATATATATATATATATATATATATATATATATATATATATATATATATATATATATATATATATATATATATATATTTATTTATAAATGCGTGTGTGTATATATATGTGTATATATAAATATATGTATGTATATACAGTGTCTCAAAAAATTATCCGACCAAACATTTTTTTAAATATTTTTCCTAAAAAAAGTGCTGTATTTTCATAAATTTAGACTTTTTGTTAAACTCAAGATTAATGAAAATAAAAGAACATGTTTTTAAATAGATTTTATTTATTTTAATGTAAAATATGAATCACAAGGTTTTCAGTCTTAAAATAAAGGAACTTAGGTCGTTTTTTTATTGTCAAAAAAATATTCGACCAAACACATTGTTTGTTTCATAACAAGTTATTATATAACAAAACAATTATTTTAATACTTTGTTGGGCCTCCCTTTGCTTGGATTACAGCTTCTAGACGTCTAGGCATTGATTCAACTAAAGATTTTGTTTCTTCTGGTTGAATCTTTTCCCAGGCTTCTTCAATTGCCACTTTTAAGGGTCTTTTTTGGAAAATGACCGATCTCCAATTTTTCGGTCTAAAATTTCTCACAAATGTTCAATGGGATTAAGGTCCGGTGATTGTGCGGGCCATTCCAAGACCTCAAGATTATTTTCAGCAAACCACTCGTTGGTTTTAGTGGCACTATGCTTGGGATCGTTATCTTGCTGAAATGTAAAATCAGATCCTAGCCGAAGTTTTCGAGCAGACGACTTCAAATTTTGCCTTAATATGTTTCTGTATTGCACCTGATCCATTAAAGTATCAATAAATTGGAGTTTTCCGACACCCTTCCAAGCCATTGAACCCCATACCATCACGTTACCGCCGCCATACTTGACAGTTCCTCTCACGCAGCTTAATTTGTAGGCTTCTCCGGCTTTTCTCCAAACCTTTTGGGCTCCATCAGATGACTTTAAGTTGAATTTCGATTCGTCGCTCCACAGGATCTTTTTCCAGAAACTTAACGGCATGTTTTTGAACTTCTTAGCAAACTCCAATCTTCGTTTCATGTGTTTCTTACTCAAATATGGTTTATTACGCACAAGTCGTCCTTGAAATCCCTGGTCTCGGATACGATTTCTGATTGTCTGATGGGATAATTTGATTCCATAATTCTCTTCAGCTTGCTCAGCCAGTTTTCGAGCAGAAATGAAGCGATTTTTCTTGACTTGTATAATTAAGTTTCTATCAAAACTCTTAGAAGTCTTTTTTTTGCGACCCTGCCCTTCTTTTGTGGCTGTTGTTCCGATTAAATTATACTTCTTCATTATGTCGGATACTGTATTATGAGGAATTCCAGTCTCTTGCTGCACCTGACGATTGGTTTTACCCCGATTGACTAGATCAACAGCTAAATTTCTCTGAGAAACAGTCCAGTGACGTTTACCTCCCACCATTTTACTTAAAAAAGCAAGAAACCTTTTTTTTATACATAATTTCTTTTTTTTACTACAAAAAAACAGTTTTTTGTTATGCAATTTCATTAATTGTATAAAAATTTGCTAAAATATTTCAACGAATTTCACATAAAATTAATTAAACTTACCTAAATATCGCTTGGTCGGATAATTTTTTTACAAGCCTAATCAATACTAAGTTCCTCTTAGGACAAATAATAAACCAACTGAAGCATGAATCAAAAAATATGAACGCTAAATAACATACTATTCCCAATAGAATTAAAATGACAGACAAAGTAAGTATCGCTATTCATTGTTTTTAGTATAATTTAGAGCGTAAACATTTTTTTTTGGGAAAAACTTGTTTGGTCGGATAATTTTTTGAGACACTGTATATCTATATACATATATATATATACATACATATATTTATATATACACGTATAGTATATATATATACATACATATATTTATATATACACAAAGTTATTGTGATATGTGTATATATATATATATATATATATATATATATATATATATATAAATTAGCAAAAATACTTATCTAATTTTTTCTTTGACAGCTTGTTTTACCATCAGTAGGTTCATCAGGAAGTCTGATGAACCTAGTGATGGTGAAAGATAAGTTTATAAATATATAAGGTTAATATATAACATGTTAACTAATGATTAATTTGTTAACCTTCCTGATTACTTATTGATGGTGAAACAAGTTGTGGAAGAAAAAATTAGATAAGTGTTTTTACTAATTTATTATTGCTCTGCTCTTTAAGACCATTGAGCACTCTATTTATAGAATACAGTAACATAGTTTATATATATACATATATATATATATATATATATATATATATATATATATATATATATATATATATATATATATATATATATATATATATACACACACACAGGGTGTCTGCCAATATTATAAGTTGGATTTCCCTAGCTTTTCCCTGATATTTACCTATTTCTCGTTTAGAAAAATGCTCTTCAACTGCAAAAATATAAACAATAATACAACCCACATTAAATATATCAAGAGAAGTTCATAAAACTATCTGCCAAATAAACTTTTAGATTTCTTGAACTATATACAACTTATTTAAGTTATAAAAGTTTGATAAAGACTCATCTTTCCTGATTTTTCTAAAATTTAACATAATTTCTCTGATAATCCCCTGATTTTTTTGAAGATATCCAAATTCCCTGGCATTTCCCTGATTTCGCAGACATCCTGTATATATTTATATGCAGATCTTTGTATAAAGACCACTTAACAACATTGCAACATAACATAACAAGAATTTAATTTGATCTAAACTTATTAGTCACAACAACAAGGCTAAATAAAATTGACAAAGTATGTATGATGAATTTAGCAATTAGTATGTAACATAACAATGTTTTGTTACATATGCTATATTATTATTAACAATAACATAAGTTATTTTTAACATATTTATCTTAACTAAAACTACTTGATTACTCACAAACTTAATCAAGTTATGATCAAGGTTTTGTGTTTAAATAATCGCTATTAATAAATGTTTAAATAATCGCTATTATTTAAAAAATTGTAGAATTTTATAAAAAACTTCAAATATTTAAAGAAACACCACCAAAAATTTATGCACCCGAAAAACGCAGATAGTCCAAAAATGTATCTGGAAAAAATGCAGATAGTCCAATTTTGTTTTACGCGGAGATTGCAGATATGCCAATTTTGTTTTTGGCGGAGATTGCAGATAGTCCGATTTTGCGCGGAGCCATCGTAATGTATTTTAATAATTAGTCGCATGGTCTAAGTGAAGCCTTTTATCATTTCTTTTCTTTCAAACGCCTTTTTTACCCCTTAATTAAACTTTTAAACTCAAACTCTCCTACACCTCTTAATATAACCGTTACGCTGGAAAGTACAAATATTTTACATTTATCCATTAGTTACATATTCAGATATAATTTTTGACATTGGTTGAGTTTTTAATTTATCTTTATGATGACACCATTGTTGTATTTGTATTAAACATTTTAGCTCTATTTTAACTATTATTAAAAGTTAAAATACAGCTAAAATGTATATATGCGTGTATAGTAGTATGTTTATGTGTGTATTTATGTATGTATATGTATGTATGTATGTATGTATGTATGTATGTATGTATGTATGTATGTATGTATGTATGTATGTATGTATGTATGTATGTATGTATGTATGTATGTATGTATGTATGTATGTATGTATGTTTATACATACATACATATATATATATATATATATATATATATATATATATATATATATATATATATATATATACATACATACATACACACACACACACACAGGGTGTCTGCCAGATCAGGTGAAATCAGGGAAAAGTTAGGGAAATCAGATATCTGCAAAAAATCTAGGAAATCAGGTTGAATTTTAGAAAAATCAGGGAGAAATCAGGGAAAATGGCTCTTCATCAAACTTACATAACTTAAATAAGTTGTATATAGTACATGTAATATAAAAGTTTATTTGGCAAATAGTTTTATGAACTTCTCTTGCATCAAGCAAATCTTGAATCTTCACATGCAAAAATGTAAACAATAATACAACCCATATTAAATGTATCAATACTCGATACATTTATTGTAGGTTGTATTATTGTTTACATTTTTGCAGTTGAAGAGCATTTTTCTAAACAACTCTACGTCAATTTTTGTGAAGTTGAATTTGGGTAACTTTAAATTAAATCAAGGAAAACAGGTAGAAGATCAAGAAAATATGAGGAAAAAGTCAGGGAAATCCACCTTAAAATATTGGCAGACATCCTGTATATAACATGCATGCGTAAAAGTTGTTATATTCTAATATATATGTTATAGTAAAATAATTTATATGTATGTATTTTGTATATATTGCATAAATATATGCCATATATACAATATTGACATAATATATGCAGTATATGAATAAATGGTATATGCAATTGCATATACAATATGGCATATACATTTCATATTAAGCATATATAACATTTATATTATATTATATATATATATGTGTGTGTGTGTGTGTGTGTGTGTGTGTGTGTGTGTGTGTGTGTGTGTGTGTGTGTGTGTATACATATTCATATAATGCATATAATTATAGCATTTTATTAAAAGGGACATCGACTTCTAAAAACTATGAGAAAACTGTTCAAAATTTTGGGGATCAGGAAAGAAAGGTTTTTGATAAAATATTTGTTTTTTTTTTGTTTTACTACTTGTTATACATTGTGTATGTGTTACGCATACATACATTGATTATGATGCTGACATGTATTGACAAAAGAAAACTATTTATATTTTTTGTAAAAAAAAAATTTGTGTTTTAATTAAAGTCATAAATGGGTGAAGGCTTTAAAAAAATACATATTTCATGTTACAAAAATACACATTTCTACTTTGTTATGCAGATAAAGGTTTTAAATAACGCTCTTTCGCGTGACCTTAATAACACAGCACAAAAATGTGCTAGAATACCATTTTTACAGCAATCAATTTACCTACAGGGATAAATAACATGAATATTTAAAACTTTAACTCCAAATATTTGAGTTCCATAACACCTTCATCCATGTATGTCTTCAATTTAATAACTAGATTGTGTTTTTGAAACCAGTTTTCCATTAAGATTCAAATGCAATGAAATATTATTTAATTATTTAAGTATGTTTATAGAGAGTTAGCAGCTTTGGAGTTAAGATTAACAGAACTGGAGCAAAAAAATAAGTTTTTAGAGGTTGAAAGTTTTTTGGATAATGAAGACATTGTTGTTCCCCCTGGCCTTCCAATGGAAAGTAAGGAAGATTTGGAGAGGATTAACCTTATGCTACAGATGAAATCTGAGCTGGCTCTCTATGTAATTTGAAATTATTTTCTATATTATAATGTTTGTAGCAGTCTACAGGTTGAGTTTAAACTAGTAATTATTATTTTATAAGATCAAAGATAAGTTTTTTTATAAGTCTTATAATTGTAATTTATCAAAGGTTATTTAATAATACCTTAGTTATATTATACTGCATTACATTTTCATTTACCTTTGAAAAAATAATTTAGATAAAAAAAGTTGTAATATGTAGCATTATTTGTTTTTAGGTCGAATATCTGCGTTCTATTGGCGGTAAAGTTGAACGTCCAAAATACATACGATGTGTGTTGGGAACATGGCGTTTTCTAAAAATTTTAGCATTTTATGTAATCTAAACAGATCTTCAAGTAAGATGATAGCTACTGGAATGGGCAAGATTAAGTTACGATGTTATCATTTTGTGTTAAAGTGCTTACTATGTAAGTATTACTAGTTATGTAAATTTTTAGTCTATTAAAGTCAACTGTATTATTATATTTACAAAAATATGTTTACAACACTAAGAAAGAATATAATATGTTAGTACTTATGACAATTACCAGTGTTGTCATTAGTTGTGAGTTTGTAAGATATTATATTCTCCCTTGGTGACTTGAACTTATCAATGCCGTATTTTATTGTTAACTAGAGACGTTAATTGCCAATGTAAACCATGATTTATTAGTATTCAACTATATGATTCTTAAAGAGCATATAGAAGTTTTTCTTGAACCTATAAGCTAATTGCTCTCGGTTATCATATGCACATATTTTTAAAACTGCCAACCAGTTAATGTAGTTCTCGATTTGCAAAGTATACGTATAAGAGCTTAAAAATAACTTAAAAATAGTTTATATTTAAACAAAAAATAAATTGAGTTTTTAAATTTATTTTCATTTTATTCTTTTAGCAACAGTAAGAATTCAGTATCTTAATTCCAAGGCTAAAGATATTTAACCGATCGTTTCAGGATGGTTTCAGGGTGCAATTGATCAAGGAGATGGGCGAATAAATAGACAGACGAAAAGCAAGGTTATAAAAGATCAGTTGCTGTTAATCAATGAAAAGAATATTTAGTTATCATTTTCTTTTGCAAATTTATAAAAGTTTATTTATCTTGATTTTATTTATAATTCTAATTTTTCTTAATTATTATTAATAATTATCTAATAAATCGCCACGTTTTTAAATACTAGTGTTTTAAAATATTGTTTTTAATTAAAGCTGCCAATATTAATTTCAAACCTTTAATAATATTAACTACAATAATAGAATATTTTTTGTTTTTTATTTGTAAATATTTTTCTTTAATGGTCTGGAAATAAAAGTGTAATGATAAAAAATTTGTTCATTTTGTGTATTCAACTAAGTTATCTATAAATAATACAATATTTTGTGTGGAAAGTAGTACTGTTTGACTGGTAAAATCTGATATACAAACAATCACTATTAGATAGAAAATTAAATATTAAAAAGCAAAGTTATACTTCGTTATTAAGCAATATTCAAAACATGATTTATAACTTTTGCACTTTCAATTTAAGTGCAAAAGCGAATTCAAAAAATCGCGAAAAAAAGTCATATAGTTGGGCCGGTAATGGTGCCAACTGTTAGCCAACTGTTTTATTACTGTTGGGCCGTTAATGGCAAACAATTGTTTAAAAACAGTTGGCTAAGTGTTGGTAAAAGCGTTACGTTTTTTTCACGGTACCAACTAAATAGCCGACTGTTGGCCCAACTGTAGCTAATAGTTGGTTATTAGGATCGGGCCAACTACTTACCAATTGTTCGATGTTTACTGGGTTGGGCTTTCACAAAAAATGAAGATAAAAGCAAACAGGTAGCCAAAACTATTTACAAATCCTTGTGGTATCCATAAAAACGAAACTAAAATGATTTCGCTAATTAATATTTTTTTTTATAGTTAGACAATCAAGAGATCAATATCAATGGCTTTAACACAAGATGGCCGTAATTCTACTAAACCATTTGCTCTCATAGATAGTGAGGACGTCATAATTGCCATCATGATTGGAAGAAATGAAAGGTGGAAAAACTTTTAAATTGCATTAAAAGTTACTAACAGAGTGAAATTCATCTTAACTACTATCTCGAGTGGGAAACAGCTGCGATTCGCTTAAAAACCCATAGTCAGTTTATCAACAATTAGAAAAACATATCGGAAATCATGAAATCATGGAAAGAAATCTTAAGCTGCATTCTTAATGCCACTTTATTTCTAACTTCAAGAAACTTTGCCTTCAGGAGTGAGAATAATTTTTTTATAAAATTATAACTGCATATATATATATATATATATAACAATTTTGATTTCTAAGATTATTTGCATATTGTTGCTAAGCACCAAGAAGTTGAAAAAAGCATCCAAGTTTATTACTTATCCTGGGAATCACAAAATGAGTTTATCGAGGACTGCGGCAAAGTTTTTATTCCTTTGCATCAGTGAACCAATCTTTGCTTAAAATGATACATTCATATTAACATTTAAATTTTTGAGAGAAAGTCGAATTTTAAAAAACTGCTTTTTTTAATGTTAAATTTATCATAGAACATGGTTTTGAAGTTCTATTTAACAAAAAAATCCTGAAGTAGAAGTAAAATATGTTTTTTCTGCCAAAGCATGCTGTTGGCGTCCTTAGCAACGCCATAACAAAGATTTTTTTAGAATTAAATCACTTGTTTAAGCTTTTGAAATACAATGAATTTAATGTAAATACAGCTTATATGCTTCTTGTTTATCTTAGAAGTTAAAACTGGAAATGTTTTTACGAAAACTTATACTTTACAGAAAGCTTGACGAGTTGTGCTTCAAGTTGTTCTTCTTTTCATTAATAAAGGGAAAGAAAAACTTGAAGCATTTTGTTAAATCAAATATAAAATACTGTTCGCTCCTTAAGTAAAACTCAATCCAGAGAAATAATTTTT
The DNA here is from genome assembly GCF_058129835.1 of Hydra viridissima. Lineage (NCBI taxonomy): Eukaryota > Metazoa > Cnidaria > Hydrozoa > Anthoathecata > Hydridae > Hydra > Hydra viridissima. Next base: position 3,895,912 of record NW_028324311.1, read on the forward strand.
TATGTAAATTAATATTTAAAGTTTATTTCAGACTGAAACATAATTTTCTGATCCTTGTTTATCAGCTAGCTCTAGAAAAATTTTATACACTGAAATATCTGGAAAATGAGATTAAAAAGGCTTTATACAGAGTACAGTATAAAAGACTGTATACCCCTATGTATGAAGAAAAAGAACTTGATAAAGGCCTACAAAAGTTTTATTTTTTCGGAGTTTTATTTTGTCGATGCTTCTGTTAACAATACATCAAACTTTAAATTTTTTTAAATATTTTTTTCGAGCTTCCTTTTACACGAATTTGCAAATGCGCAAAGCACAAGGAAATTAGTGTAAGAATCATTATGGCTCACGGCTTTTCCAAATAATTATACTTATCAAGCTATAACTGAAAGTTCAAGTACTCTTTTAAAAGTAATTACCATCAGATTAGTAATTACTTGTGATAATGATTCAAATCTTTAGAAATCTAAATTCTGTAATGAAAACTGTAAGTGGTGTCTAATGTAACTTTGTACTTTAATGGTACTTGGCTGACTTATTTCATAAAAGTTTTAAAAATATTTTAACCAACATTTACAACTACTCATACATAACAAGCAGATAATTTTTTTTCAAAATAAAAACTTAATAAACGTAATTATATAATTCATATCAGCTATTCATGTATTATGAAATCAATCTCTTAGCAATGTAGTAGATGATAGAGAATTAACAGAAAAACTAGTTTCGTATAAATATCATAGAAAGGTAATTGTATGTTTTATAGTTTCAAGTTATTTTAAATGAAAAAGTAACAAGGCCATCCGTTTTTAGAAAAAAAAAATTTGATCAAAAAATGATAGCACATAATCAGTCAAATCTTTATTATCAAGTAAATTTGTTAAAATAAGAAATCTTATTCTTGAAAAAGAAATCTTATACTTGAAAACAGTTTGGGTAGAAGACAGTTTGGGTAAGATATCTTACTAAATATGATAAAAGAAAATTGTGGTTTCTGAGTATTTTTTCATAACAAGCAAAAAAATAGGTCTTTTGAATCTGTTAAATACACTTTCATCATTGTCTTCTTTTTGTATTTTTAATCTATTTATTTCTTCTTCCTTTGTTTTTTTTACATTTTTATAACGCAAAATACATATATTCATATTGAGAAACTACAGTTTCAATTGTTAATGAAACTATAGTAGTTACATTTATCATGTTTGCTGTTATGTTTTAAAAAGATTACTAAAAATTTTATGAGTTATTTTGAGTTAATTCAATTTTAAACATTAGAGGTCCTGCAATACCTAATAAGTATCAGGCTTTGATGCAACTTCAGATTATTTGTTTGTAAGGTAATAGAAAATCCTTAAAACTTTAGTAAAAAAATCTTTTCTTTCTAAGATAAAGTCTTTTAAAACTTTTATCTTTAGTCTTAAAATGCAAGCAAGGTTTTTACAATTTTTGAAGCTGTAAATAATATATATTTGATTTTGAGGATTTTTTTTCTTCTCTGCTCACTTGATTGAGTGTGACATGGAGATTTTATAACTTCTAGAATTTTCTTATGCAGATATTATTTTCTTCTTGTTCTATTTCAATGGTTCTGAAAGGTAGAGGTGGATAAAGGATTGAAAATAACCAATCATTATCTTTATATAATCTTTCTGCCTGAAATTTAACCATTGGTATTCAAAACACTAACTTTATTGTGATTGTGATTATCTTGAAACCTGGGAGGTTCTTCCATCTAATACCATATCAGATGAGAGAACCTACATGAAAATATGCTATCAACAGGTTTTTAAATGAGCATGAATTGAGCTTCTTTGTATTATCAGATAAAAAAACTTGTATACTTAGATACTTTGATTATTTTAAATTTATTATTCAATACTGCTATAAATACTAAACGAGTGAGTTTACTTTAATTTTAGAAAATAAGTAATTTTGCTGGTAGTTGTCAATGTAAATGATGTGTTGGTCCTGCTTTATGATTTTCTAGATCTAAATTTCAATGGCCATTATAGATGGGAAGACACATTCTAAGCAAGTATTTTTAGTTAAGGCTAAAGTTGTTAGTGTCACCAGTTGGCAGAAAATTTCTTTTTATAAGCTTGAACTACTGTGTAAACTACTATTGTTAAATGACAATTTTGTAGCATTTTTCCAAGTGGTCCAGAAAATGCTTTAGAATCATGTTTACAAATTTCAAATGCATCGGCATATGTCTTTTATGTATATTTTACTTGATTGATTGTAAAAACATCAGTCTCTCATTACTCAAGAATTATGATTTATTGATCATGTCCAAAGTATTCAAAGTCTGGCTTCTTAATGAAATGTGTTCCTCATACCTTTTCCTATTTGAGACCTGAATCCTTTTTTCTATTGTTATATAATCCCTGAATGGTTTTTACTTAATTCATTTGTCTCTCTCTTTGTAATTTTCACTTGGATAGATGAAAGCAGCAGGATCTTCTTTGCTTATTACACTTATATCAATAAATATTGCCGATGCCAAAGCTGCTGCTAAGCGCTCTGATATTCCCCATCTAGCAAATCTGCTTTGATATGCAACTAATGGTCTATACCATATTGAGTTAAGTTCTACTCAGTCTTTGTTGGCTGTTTCTGGTACTGCCCATTACTTTTTCTCTGTCAACACAGTTTTGTTCATTTTTCAAACAAGAGTTTCTCTGCATGTTGGCAGAAGATAAGGGCCATCTATGTTGCTCTTCCAAGCTCTGGGCAATTGTATTTCTCTGGATGCTGAATAAAATAATTTTTTCTTTCCTCACAACGTTGCTTTCTTGCTCTAAAAAGTTGGTTATTTCAGTTTTTCTATCATTGCTTAAAAGAAGTTTGTTAAATTACAAATGAATAAGAACTTTACAATAATTTTAGCAATTTTGATTTCTCTGTTTGATTTTGATTCTCAATTTACAACAATTCTTATATAGAAAACATGAAATAACTAGCAGTTTGTAGTAAAAATAAAAATGTACATTAAATGATGTGGTGTACTGTTGATTTTTGTGTTCTTTTTAGTTATAAATTTTCAATAGGTTGTATTTTAGGAGTACTGTGAGCCACAACAAGTATCCATCCTAAATAAATCATTTTTTTATGAAGCAGTTTATTTTCTCTTCTAATGTAAATATATAAATGCATCCATGCATACATACAAGTATGTAACTAAGTATGTATAAAAATTATGTATCTATATCTAGCCACAAGTGGTGCTACAACGCGCATTTGGAACTCAACAAACTTATAATCAAGGAGAAAGAGACATAGAAAATATTTTGCGGAAAAATCTAGATGTCAAAGAAATTGAGATTCAAGATATATCAGGTATAAAAATCTGTTTTGAAGACCTAAAACTTGTATACATAAGTATACTATACTTAAAATTCTTTAAAACCTTTTTTATATTATTAGGTGGCTGTGGCTCCATGTATCAAATATTTATTAGTGCAAATGAGTTTAGAGGAAAAAGAATAGTCCAGCAACATAGAATTGTTACCGATGTAAGTTTTTCTGTTTTTAATTGATTTTTGACATTCAGTAGTAAGAAAAAAAAATTTCTTGAGAATTTTATGCAGCACAAAAAGTTTTGTAATAAATAAAAATAATTAGACGTCCCTCGAGCATGTTAAATTCTATATTTTATTGTCAAATATTACCTTAATCATATGTGATATTGACAGCTATATTACTGCCTGAGAGATTGTTACTGCACTCTATTTTGTTAAACTTTCAACAGACTTTGACTAAACACAAATACATGATGAGGAGCAGTACTAAGTTAAATTTCAAGTGGTAGAACAAAACCATAACCTGATAGTTGTAAGAACTTTGAATAGAAATGTTGGAGGATTTTATGTATCCTGCAGTCTTGGAAACACTAGAGATATGGTGGCAGCAAGATAGTGCTACTGCCTATACAGCTGGCCTGACAACTGAACTGTTAAGGCAAAGTTTTGGGAGAAAGATTATTTTGCAAAACATTAAAATTACAATTCATTTTCAGTTTGTGCTAAATAGTTGTGGATTAACAAATAAAATAGCTACGGGGATCAAAAATATTTTCTTTTTTACTTAAAAACAATTTTTTTTTTTTTTTCAACAAAAGGAAGCTTTTACACCATGCATCTCATATATTTATCCTAAGAAAAAATGTTTTTTTGTTTTGTTTTGTTTTTTTCAATCTGTTTTATGATCATTCAATTTCTACCCAGATTTTAAAAGAAAAAGTTAAAGATATGCATGGATTAAGAATAAAAACGGAAATTCCTGAGGATTAAAGGTTTTATTATATTCTAGATTTGATTTTTGTATTGTTTATCATTCTTTCTGATTGCAATTTTTTTTTATTATTTGAAACAAAAGTCAGTAACTTTTTTATGTTTAGAAATAAAATTTCAAATCAAACTATTTATGATTGCGTTAAATACTACTTGTTAAGTATTGATGACATACCTTTCAATGAAGACATTCACAAATATTTATGTTGGCTGCATGTTTTGTTAGGTGGAAAAATGTTTGCACACACTGGTTGTTGCGAAGTCGAAGAGTTTTCTTTTTTAATATTATTATTTTTTAATATTATTATTTTTTTATATGTTGTTTGTTGTTCTTTTGTTGATTTGCTTTGTATAAACTATGAAATTAAACTAAAATTTCTTACAAAAGTTTGTATAAACTATGAAATTAAACTAAAATTTCTTACAAAAGTTTGTATAGACTATGAAATTAAACTAAAATTTCTTATAAAAGTTTGTATAAATTTTGAAATTAAACTAAAATTTCTTATAAAAGTTTGTATAAATTATGAAATTAAACTAAAATTTCTTATAAAAGTTTGTATAAACTATGAAATTAAACTAAAATTTCTTATAAAAGTTTAAATTTATCTTTAAGTTTTTGGAGAGAATTCATACTAAAAAAATCAATACAAAAAAATTTTTCTTCCTTTGATTTTTAACTGTTTTTTTCTCTTTCTTTTTTGCATTTTTTACTTATGAAATGAAACATAAAAGAAGAAAAAAACAAAACAAAACAAATAAAAGAAAAACTTTGCTTTGTTATATTTTGCATGATATATGAAACTTGATAGATTTTTTGCTCTGTAATTTTTTAACAATTACATTGTAGTTTTATTCATATATATATGTATCAAATTAATTATTGTATTTTTAAAATATTTTCAATAACATCTATGAAAACTGACTACTTTCTTTCATCTACTTATAATAGATTTTAAAAAGAATGAAAATTTTATCATATTGATATTTTTCAGATCTATGCATCAAGACTTTAAATTGATTATTGATATTAATATTGATATTAGTAGTAGCTATTTGTCTCTAATTTAACTTTGAAAGAAGATTCTTTTGTAGATATTAAAGTCCTTTTGAAGTTCTTTTGAAGTTCTTTTGTAGATGTTAAAATCAATTTGAATTGTTTTGATTTTGCTTAGAAAGATTTGTAAAGGTTTTAGTAATTAAAAGCATGCCTTATCTTCAAGTATTTTAATGAGAATGCTTTTAACGCTTAGAAATGTGTATACATGTTGTACAAAGCTTAGAGTTCTAGCAGTTATTTTGTTTGTTTTCAATTTTTTAAATCTCTACCAGCAATGATGTAAAAAAAGTCTTTGAGGGCTCCAATGAGTTTGTACTACCCTTTACCAATAATCATAAGTTTAAATCTGAGCTGGTTTCTTGTGTGAATTTTGTATAATCTTAAAAAGAACAGATCACTCAACACATCCTTTTTCGTTTGTATCGGTAACCTTTTTTGGAGTGAGAAGTCATCTTTGATTATCTTGAGTTAATAACTTGATGTCATGAGCAAACAAAAAGATGTTACTTCATCAGAAGGGTGGGAACATGAAGAGCTTGCTAAAGTATTTAATTTGTAGTTTCCGTTGTTTACATTAAGGTAGATATTGTTTTAAAAATCACTTCTCAACTTTATTTTGTAGGTTAAAATTAAAAGTTTACGTGGGCACAAGAGTGGTGTAAATTCATGTAGTTTTTTGAATGGAACTAATTTAATTGTTTCAGGGGGTGATGACTGTTCAGTGAGAATCTGGGTAGCTTTTACTTATATATTATTTTTTGGATTAATATACTTCTGTGATGACATCTTATGTACTTAAAAAAGGTGGTCATAGATTTCAGTTGCAATAGCATTCTCAATTTATTTTAAGAAAGAAAACAATTCTTTTTATACATTTAAAAGTATAGGCTGGTGGGTTCAGAGATAAGAATTTTCAGCTTGAAAAAAAATTTATTAGAGGCAAAAATTATAAATGAGATATAGAATGTTTTCATATTTTTTATTTTTTACATACCACACACTGTTATCAAAAGCTACTTTGAGCTCACGCGAGAATGACATTTAGCATCAATAAATGTCTAAACTGTTTCTTTTTTATATTAAATGGTCATTTTTCAGGAAGTCAATCTACATTTAATGTTTACCTCTAAATATGTTTAATCTGTGTATGACTTGCATTTAAACACTTCAAATACTCTAGATATATATGCTTTAGTTAATTTTGTTGGTATACTTTCAGGATGTAGAGCTTGGTGTAGAGAAACTCCTGTTAAAGGGTCATAAAGATGAAGTAACATGTTGTCGTGTTAGTCCTGATCGACAAAGGTTTATTTTTTCATAATAGTTTTTCCAAACTTTAAAAGACAGCTATAGATTTTAGATTTTTCCTAACCTGACATTTGAAAATGTGCTTGAGAATCCATTTTGGTCCTAACCTGACAACTCAAGCTGTAGCAAGCATTAGGAAAATAAAAGTTTTTTTAAACTTTTCTCAAAAGTTTAATGCAAATAATTTCATCACAAAAAAATTTTTAATAAAATTTTTTCTTTAGAATTGTATCAACAAGTTTAGATAAGCAGTTAATTTTATGGGATACAGCTACTGGTCAACCTGTTGTAAGTAAAAAAAAAAAAACAGTTATTTTTTCCAGAGAGATTTGTTCTCTAAGTTGATGCCTTTAAGTCTGGTCTATCTATTCCTCTGCAATTGTTCACGGTTAGCAAAAACCTCTGTTTTTCACCATATGCCAACCAATGTTGGTTTTTTGCTCCAGAGTGTAGAAGGAAGGAAAGAATGTAGCCTCAATCAGATGATGTTATAAGTGGTTGATTTTTTCCATCTACTTACCAATTACAAATAATCATTCTCTCAATAATAAATGTGACATAGCCTTTGCTTCCAGATTTGTAGCACCATTCAAAACAGAAATACTAAATTCAGCATTGCAAGTTTGAAGCAAAATAATAATTTGAATTAGCAATGAGTAAGAATTTTTTCTCAGAAAACATCTTGCCTTGGAAAATAAGGAATATTCAATAAACTAATAAAATTGCTGAGAAAAACTTCCAAAATTTCATTTTAAGTATATGATACCCAAAAACCCAATAGCGAAAACCCAAATATCTAGGGTTCAGAAGTGCCAATCCTGTAACTAACACCCAATTACATTCATTATTTGCATTACATAGTTATATAATGCAAATAAATATGTAATCATTAACTTTACAATTTTTTATGTTTTATCTTATGATTTTTTTTTTAATATTTTTAATATCATGTTTTTCTAGATTATTATGCATATCCAGTATCATCATGCCATCCAGTGTCATATCTAACATCATATCATTCAGTAGCTTAAATATCTAAAAACATTTTTAGTTAGGATTTCTTCATGAAGGTATGGCTATGTCTTGCGACATATCTTTTGATGGCAAATTTATGATATCCACCACCGATTTAGATAATGTTGTTATTGTTTGGGATCTGCGTCAAAATAAAAGCATTTCAACCCTTAAATGTAAGGAATTTTTTTTGTTTCAAATATCTTAGTTTTATCTAATTATCTTATATATTTTGCTTTACTAATCTCATACCTGTTTATGTTGAAAAGTTAATTTGAGCCTATGATCAAAAATGGTTTTGAGCACATGAGAGAAATGTTATTTTAGGTTTTTATTGATTTATTCAAAGTTTGATTCTTTTTTGTTTATCTGTTATTTATAATTTTAGACCACACAAGTACAGTACTAAGTTGCTGTTTTGCTCGCTCATCTTATCGCTTTTGTTCAACATCTATGGATCGTTCTGCTTATGTTGCTGATATATTAGATTACAGGAACAATATAAATCCCCATCCGGTTTTGAAGTTAAAGTAAGTTTTATTTTTAAAAGCCTCTTACTTTTAATAATGAAAATATTTTCAGTTTTTAAATTTTTTTTGTAAGTTACTTATGTCATTCATTTGCAGAGGTCACTTGAATATGGTATCTTCCTGTGATTTTTCTGCAGACGAAAGAAGGGTTTGTACATCCTCATGGGATAAGTCTATTAGTTTGTGGGATGTGAATGCTGGTACTTACAGGTACTTTAGTTTTGATGAGTCTTTGGTAAATATATTTTTGTTATAAAAAGCTTTATGAAGTGTTAACTTTCAGAAAAAATGGACCTGTTTATCTTTCTTATGGCCATGAGGGTTCAGTCAGTGCTTGCAGAATTTCAAAAGACGGTAGTTTTGCTTTTGTTTTTAAGTTTTGATATGATGATTATAATCCTCAATTAATTTCCCATGTAAAAATACAGTATAAAATTGTTTCTTGTGTGTTTGTGCGTTTGCCATGTGTTTGATTGTCACAGATGTCACTGGTTTATAGTTATGATTAAATATGTAAAGCTTCCTGTATGCGTGTTTTCAAAATGATTCACAGTGGCTCAAACAACTTTTATTACTGTTTGAAGTTTAGTTTTAATCTGTTACTTAACTGTATGATGTGATGATGGTAGAGGGTGGTATTTTTAAACTATTACAATTTAAAATTATATTTTAAAGGATCAACAGTTGTTAGTGCATCCTATGATGAATCACTCATAGTTTGGGATGTTAGTAATGCATGCAAGAAATTTTCTTTACAAGTATTATTTGAAACTTTTTCTGTTAATTATTCTTTTTTTGGAAACTATTTATTGATAACTTAGACAGTATAGTTTTTCATTTCCTTTTTTTTAATCTTTTAATTGTTCTTTGAATTCTTTTGATTCTTCTTCCAACTCTTTTGGTACTTAATCCAAAAAAATTTTTTTTTTTTCTTCAATTTTTCTCTCGAGCAGTGGTTCTTAAACTTTTTCCTAAAGGACCTACTTCTCAACCCAATAAACCATTTCGACCTAATTCAATTTTGTTACTTATCCTAGCTAAATTTTGTTATTTTGTTAACAAAAGATTTGTATTATTTTTTATAAAACCCACTTTTTTTGACCCATTTTTTAAGAGCTGCTGAACTACATGACCCATTTTTTAAGAACTACTGTATTAGAAATTGAGAAATTCATTACAATTCATTTTATCAAAATGTTTTTACAAAAATCTTTTATTTTAACACATTTCTGGCGGGTAATGTAAAAGTCAGTTTCCTCATCTGTTTATATACGAGAACGGGAAAAAAAAAAAGAGAAAATTAATCACAGTTTGTAATTTTCCTGCAGGCTAGTTTTTCCCACCATATCTGTCTTAGGAAAAGTTTAATTTCAAATCAACTTTTTCCCATGAAAAAGCAAAAAAGCGAAACGAGCAGCTAATCACCTTGCTATGATTTTCAAAAAATAAAAACAAAAAAGTGTAAAAGTTTAGTAAGCTCTTTTCAAAATCTTTCAAAAAAAAAGAAAAAGAAAATGGCAAAAAGAAAAGTTAAGGAAATCCTCCTCTAAATGGAAAGTAGCAATGAATGAAAATGTAAAATTTAATTTTCAAAATATATTTTATATACCGAGAGAGATATTAGTTGTTTTTACATTTAACATACACTTAAGGTAAACAATAAAATACTTAAAAAAAAACATAAAATAACTAAAAAACTTATATATATATATATATATATATATATATATATATATATATATATATATATATATATAAGTTTTTTATATATATATATATATATATATATATATATATATAAGTTTTTACACACACACACACACACACACACACACATGAAGGAAAAGGAACGTTATCTTTGATCAAACGTATTTTGAGTACGGGTAACCATATCATATTGCCATAGAACCTGTCCTTTAGGAAAATTAAAGAAGTCCCTCGCTGGTTTTGCATCACGAGTATAAATATTTGAGCTTAATTGTTTTTGTAAAAGTGTTATTCCTTAGTATTTCGAAACATTACTTCGCCATTCTCCAGCTTGCAAACCATAGGATGTTTCATAATCAACAAATTTTGAAGGGCAATATTGATTTAATGGTTCAAACTGACAACAATGCATAAGGTAGTTATACAGAGTATTTGAAGCTTTAGTCACATTAAAAGTTTTTCTTTTGCAATAGTTGGTTTGCGAAAAATTTTGCATCTTGCTGCCAAAATACCAAAAGAGTTTTCTATTATTCTGCGTGCACGTGACAATCTATAGTTATATATTCTTGCCTTCAAAGACAATATTTTGTTAGGGTATAGTTTCATTAAATAATTTTTGAGAGGAAATACCTCGTTTCCAATTAGAACATATTGCAATTTTTATATGCAATTGGAGAAGTTCCGTTTTGTGAGCTGCCTCCAAAAATGTTTCTCAAAGTGACCATTAGCCGTTCACTCGCTCCAACTAGCGTCTGAGAGAAGATTTTGTAATCGCTAGTGCAATCAGACTTAACAAATGTTCATACTTAGTTTTGTTATTCTAAAAAACTTAAAAAGGTGTTCGTGATCGAAAAGTTGCATATCTTTTATAAATAAATGATCCACATAATTTTGCCTTCTTTTGATTTTTAAGTAATACAGTTATAACAAACATAAATCTTTTCTGCTAAGAATCGATAACACCACCAATTCTATTATTTAGCTATCATTTTTTAAAAGTTAAAGTAAAGCAAGTTTGACCAATGCAATTGGAAATGAATATATCCCATCCGATCTGTATAAATTCCTTTTTTTTTTCCCATCCTTTCTTGTTCTCGTAGCTAAATAGATGAGTGGAAACTGACCTTAATATTGCGGGTCACGCAAAAATACGTTTTTAGTGGACTTACGATAGAGAGCGGGTATGGTTCATATACGGATCTGTAAGTGCATTTTTTTTATATAGCGTGTTAAAATATCCAGAGGCAATGTCGTGTTTGTGCAACTAGTAAAGTGCGGAGTGAATCTTTTTTTATATGACAATTTTGTGGTGTGCCACTTCTCAGAGGAAAACGTTTTGAATGGTACCATACACTAAAGAAATATGCTGTCTGATTCTGTTTTTATTTTGTGTTTAAAATGTTTTTTAAAAAAAATGCAATTAAAGATTGTTCATTGTTCATTATTTTTCAACTTCTATATAATTTACCGATACAATAAATTTTTTCAATCAGCAATCATAAAGTATTTGAATGTAAAAGAAAAAAAGTTGGTTAAAAAAAAGTTTTTTTATTTATTGCGGCTTTACTTAATATCCGAATTCCCGCCAATTTTACAAAAAAATCGCCAGCTCCAAACGTTCGTCTGCGACGCACTATACCCGCACACGTTGTGCTAAAGGACACTCAGCAGATCCTACATTTTCGAAAGTTGTATATTTGCCTTTGCAACCTGTTTTTTCATTGTCGATTGTCTAAGCAACCTTGTTTTTCATTGTTTCTCGGTTGTCTAAGCAATCTGTTTTTTCATTGTCGGTTGTCTAAATAGTACAACATCTTTAACTTTTGTTATTTTACAAATTTATAGTTTTTTATTATCAGATAACTTTTTGCTTTATTTTTTATCATTCGAACGAAATATTTGCAAATTACTTAAAACAATAGATTAAGTTAAATTTTTTAGGGTCACACAGGATGGGTAACAGATTGTGATCTTTCAGAAAACGAACAGTGTGTTATATCTTCATCGAAGGTTTGAATATTCTGGTTTTTTTTGTGACTATTTTTAATATTTTTTTTTGCTGATGGAATTGATAATGTATGGAAAGAATTAAACCTACACGCTAATATTTTAAGTTTTATATAAATACATAATAGTTACATAAATATTATGAATTTTTATTTCTAATTTTTAATTATATAAATATTACAAGTTTATATAATTATGTAAATGCTATAAATTTTTCAAGAAACCGTTTAATGTAATTCTAGGATGGATCAATACGTTATTGGAACCTGGAAAATAGTGATGAGTTACCTGTTATTATACAAAATAAAAAAAATATTGGTTTGCTATTATTACAGGTTAAATATTCAACTAAAACCTTGTGCTTTTCTTCATAATTATATTTTAAACAAAGATATTATTTCTTAAATCGAGTTTCAGACGATCGGTTCAAACATCGATCAGTTTTTACGAAAAAAAAAAGTTAACTAATTTAAGAGTCAAATATATTTCTCATAAATTTTAAAACCTTGTGCTTTTCTTCATATTTATATTTCTCATAAATTTCTCATAAATTTTAAAAATTAATATTTTAAAGATCACAATGTTTAACTAAATTTTCATCGCGTTTTTTCTGAAAACCAAAAAAAAAAGTGTCCTGACAAAACTGATGAAACTTTCAAGTTTTTTTTTTTAATTATCGAAGTGTCATTATAAAATGTCTATAAAGTGTCTTTATAAAATGATTTTGATAATTTTCCAACTAGCGCTCTTATACTAAATATTATGCTAAATCTTTCTTATACTCGTGTAGCAAGATGAACAAATCAGTTTTTTGTCAAAACTTTCTATTCAAAATCGAGTTTATTCTATACTGATTAGTTGCTGTTACAGATGCTATTTATGGTTTTAATTGTGTCGCTTAACTCAGTTTTATTTTCTAATTTGTTTCAATAAAGATTTTCTTCTCTTTTAAATATTAAAAATAGTGAAACGTGTTAATTTAATAGAAGATTAATGTTTAGTGTCAAGAATGTGGAAAGCAGTTCTCGATTTCCCAGGCGCAAGATCAGGATTCGATAAAGTACTGCGTGTTTTGTAGGTTAGAAGCCAAATTGAAAATGTATAATTCGCAAGTTTAATTTTTCAAAATGTTCACATTTTTTGGTTTGCTTTGTTTTAATATTAAATAAAATGAGTCTTTTTTGTTGAAAATGTATTTGACGGCCCACCCGGTGTCTCTAGTAAAAGTACAACAACCTGTTTGTCACAGAAACCAACTTTGGTCAATTTTTCACATACGGTTAACTGTTCGATTTGATTGATGTTTATTCCACATAAAACATTTGTTAACGTGATAATTTACTTCATGGTTTTTTGACAATATAACTTTGCGCTATAGGACCTTTTTTTTTTCTCTGTGCAAAAGATTCTTAATTAAGAGCTATTGTCTGAGAAATCTAGGCAAAGTCTGGAATTGATGTCTTCAAATTGCACTCATTTTTAGATATTTTGTAAAAGACAATGAAAGTAGACCACTGGTAATTTTTTTTTCTAAAATTATTAATTTCGGAGATATTGGGTCCCAAAATTCGGCCCGTTTTGAGAAAATTTTGCGTATTGAGTGCAATTGCTACTTTGAGGAGTAGTTTTAGCAGCATGAATATGACAGAAACACTTTCTTTTTAATTTTTTTTTACTAATCTGGGTAGATTTCTACAGTAAAAGTAAAAATTCAACAAGATTACATTTTCAATTGTCTAGAAATCGTGGTCCGAAACCACAACATTTGAAATTTTACCCTAACTTTGAGCTCTAATATCTCTTAAGGCCAATACTTGTACATAGTTTTTTTTAGGTGTTTTTGAAAGACACTAAGACATAAATTGACTTTTTGGAACAAAAACCATGTGCATGCAAGGACCTGGGAAGAAGTAACCTGCCAAAAATCACTTTTTGCGTTCAACGCGCTTTGATAGATTACCCATAACAACCGTGGCCTTAGGTCCACCATGAACAGTATAAGTTATTTTACTTAAATATGCATCTTTAAATATCTGAAAAAAAATCTATGTGCACGGGTGATAAAAAGCCTACAGAAGTCCTAGAAGTAGCCTTATTTTGCCAATTTTTTAACTAAAAAAATACCCTAGCAACGGTATAGATATACTTAGCAACGGCTACTTTACAGCCTTATTAATTAGTACTGCTATTAAAAATTTTAACGTAATACTTTTTTATAAAGGAACAGTACAAGAGAACTTGAAAAAAATACATATAGCACTTAAAATGAAAACAAATAAAAATTATATATAAATAAATACAATGTTCTATCTAATATAATATATTATATCAGGTAGAACATTGTGTGTATATATATATATACTTGGTACATACTATGGTTTATTTGAGTTACATAACAAATTTTTTTCAGTAGTTTTCAGTAGAAGAATTAAAATTTGTGAGTAAAAACTGCATTTATTTAATATTAGTCAATAAATAATTAATAATAAACAAAACATGTCAGAGAGCAAGAATAAAGTTAGTCCTTATGAGAAATGCATATATTTTAATAAAGAGGAGACTTCTTGTGGTCCTTTTAAGCGTTGGAACAAAGATGGAATCTTTCAAGTTAATGAATAAACTGCTGACATAACTAATCATCTACAAGCTTTAAAGGTATGAATAATATTAGAGTATTATTTGCTTTTTTATTAAAAGAAACAGGATTTCTTACTCCATAGGTGGAAAATCTAACGTTACTGTTTTATAGCTACTACCGACAAACCAGTGGAACGAAAAAACCTTGATTGAAAGCTGACTACAAGCTTATCTTTTACGCTATGACTCATTATGTGCGTACCATCATTTTTCTTTTGGTATTGGCTGGAAGCAGCCAAACAAAAATTAGATCCATCCCTTTGAACACCCTTGCTGCTTATAATGAAAAGAACTTATCACTTCCTGTTGGAGAGCATTTCTACAGATAACAATTTAGACATGTTAGAACCAGCTCCAACACCAATAAAGTCTTGCTTTCCTGCTGATGACATATATGTTCCAGATAGAACAATCATTTCAGATGAAACTATCAAAGAATCAAAAAATGCAGCTAGCTCTTTGTGTGAAGCATTTAGAGCAAGTCCACTGTCCTTTAAGATAAAGCAAGTTCACCAGCAGCTGATGACAATTTTAAAGCCAAGTGAATATGTGACAACTCAACAAACTCGATCATTATTCTGTAGGCAAGTAAATGAACTTGTATATTTACAAATACCCAAAGTATTTATGCTAAAAAATGTGACTTTTTTCTTTTCTTGGGACTTGAGATAAATATTTAGCAATTTCCTTTATTCTTTAAGTGTAATTTTTTAGATGGAGTAAGCAAAAAAGAACGGGAAGGTTGGCAACCACTTTTTGTGAAGAGGTTAACTTAACTGATGATGTGATTGATGAAACTGTTGATATGAAAGATGCACCTGAAAACGAAGAAGATGATTTAAACAACGATATTCAGTTGATTGCAAAGGAGTTAGCAGCTGATTTTCAAATTGGTGATCGGATTATTGTTTCATACTTTATGCAATGGTATCCTGCAATAATTAAAAATGTAAGAAACTTTAACACTATAATATTGTATTTTTGTGTATTGAGATCTATTACAAAATTATTGGTTTATTAACCATATTAACTAATTTCAAGGAATATTTAGGAAGCAGCAATGATTAGACGTTACTTTACCTCAACCATTAGGTCAATGATGATGGTGTATATGTTTCTTGTATGGAATTGTCTGTTACACCTGGAAAGAACTGCTTCAAGTGGCCAACCAAAGAAAATACTCTCCAATGTTTGTCTCTTGACGTTGTTTGTAAGATTGATGCACCAACACCAACTAATCAAAGAGGAGATTATTCACTCTCAAAAGATGATATTGACAACGTGGAGATTCAGATCGGCCATTAATAAATTTATTATATATTTTTCTTAATTCTTAGAAAACTGTATTTCCCATCAGTTTTAAACGGAAAAAACGATCTTGAAGTTTAATGGTTCTTTCTTTCATTGATAAAGTTAAAAAAAAATTTTTTTTTCAAGTTCTCTTGTACAGTTTCTTTATAAAAAAGTATTATGTTAAAATTTTTAATAGCAGTACTATTAATAAGGCTGTAAAGTAGCCGTTGCTAAGTATATCTATACCGTTGCTAGGGTATTTTTTTAGTTAAAAAATTGGCAAAATAAGGCTACTTCAAGGACTTCTGTAGGCTTTTTATCACCCGTGCACATAGATTTTTTTCAGATATTTAAAGATGCATATTTAAGTAAAATAACTTATACTGTTCATGGTGGACCTAAGGCCACGGTTGTTATGGGTAATCTATCAAAGCGCGTTGAACGCAAAAAGTGATTTTTGGCAGGTTACTTCTTCCCAGGTCCTTGCATGCACATGGTTTTTGTTCCAAAAAGTCAATTTATGTCTTAGTGTCTTTCAAAAACACCTAAAAAAAACTATGTACAAGTATTGGCCTTAAGAGGCATTAGAGCTCAAAGTTAGGGTAAAATTTCAAATGTTGTGGTTTCGGACCACGATTTCTAGACAATTGAAAATGTAATCTTGTTGAATTTTTACTTTTACTGTAGAAATCTACCCAAATTAGTAAAAAAATTAAAAAGAAGTGTTTCTGTCATATTCATGCTGCTAAAACTACTCCTCAAAGTAGCAATTGCACTCAATACGCAAAATTTTCTCAAAACGGGCCGAATTTTGGGACCCAATATCTCCGAAACTAATAAAAATTTTAGAAAAAAAAATTACCAGTGGCCTACTTTCATTGTCTTTTACAAAATATCTAAAAATGAGTGCAATTTGAAGACATCACTTCCAAAATTTGCTTATATGCCTACATTTCTCAGACATTGGCTCTTAAAATAACTGCCATTTCCCCCCCTTTTTTTTTTGAACTATTACCGTTTGAGCTTTTTGGTGTCATAACAGTTGGGTTATCCCGGTTAAATCAATATAAAAGATGACTTGATTAAACTTCAAGATAAAAACCTGTTTCGTCTAATGCTACTGCAAAATTTCTGGTGAAATAAAGACGTTAAAATATATCGATTTAAATGTCTTTATTTCACCAAGACTTTTGTTTCAGACTCAATTTGTGAGCAACGAAAACCAGCCTTATAAAAATGTAATCCTTATTAAGAAAGATCTCAGACTAAGTCGGAGGGAATCAATTAAGAGAGATCTCAGAGCAAGTCGGAGGAAATTAATTTACAGAGATCTCAGAGCAAGTCGGAGGGAATCAACTAAGACAGTTTAAGGAAGTTCTTTTCTTTTTACATTTTATTAAAATACTTCAACTGAAAAACAAAAAATTATTTTACTTATTATTTTAATTATTTTAATTTATTTAAAAATGCCATTTTAGTCCGTTTTTTTGTCGTTTTTCTTTTCAAGGTTCTTACACAACGGCATCGGTGAATCTTCTTCAAAGCTTATCCCGTCATTTAAACAACCTAGTTTTTCAGATGATTCTGAAGATACATATCGAATTAGTGCGACGGAATTTTTCTTGTTGCTCAATTTTGAAGGGGATAGTTCTAGATATTTCTCGTCGTCATACATTAAGTCTTTATTGACATCATTGTATATTCGCTTTTGGCGTTCTGATAAATAAAATTACAGAAGATTAATTTTCAAATTAAAAGAAATAAATACAAAAGAAACATCAAAATAACCAACAAATAATAGTAAAGCCATATTAAATGAAAACTGGTGACAATAGTGATTACTTTTTAGTGAATATAGAACTATCACAACAACAACAATTGCAGATAATGAAATTAGAACAATCATCAAGGTTTTGGACTTGATTGGTGTTTGACATCGATCACCAGTATACATCTTTAAGCATCTAAACGAAATTATACAAAATATAAACTTATGCAAATAAATTTCACATTAGTCACTAAGTTTAATTTGTAAAGTCGATTACTTCAAAAATTTTAGTTACATGTTATTAACGACTAATAAGAAAACTCAACTATGAAGGGGACGAAACATTTGATGTACGCCCAATATATATATATATATATATATATATATATATATATATATATATATATATATATATATATATATATATATATATATATAGAGAGAGAGAGAGAGAGAGAGAGAGAGAGAGAGAGAGTCCTGTGATTGTCCATTGGGTTGGATTGTCTAGAGATAAATCCAAAGCAATGTTGCTAAGATGTGTTGAATGAGTACTGAAATGAACCTAAAGTAGCAAACCATGTTATTAAAAAATTTTGCTTCGTTTATTACACAGGCCTGCAAAATGAGAGTCATAACTTCCTCTCTGGAATTTGATAGCTGATTCTAGGGTATTTTGGTGCGCTGATTACGAATATGTACTTAGTTTTTCTCTATCACCACCAGATTTTTCAAAAAAGGCACAGATAGAAAATAGCAAAAAAACAGAAGATTTCACATAAAAAAATATATATTTAAAACAGAACATTATTTTTAACTTAAAAAACTACTAAAATATAATAACAACTTAACACTAGTCTAAATAACATTTAAATTTCATTTGTGGAACCTGGTCCTTTTCTCCTGGAAGCTTCGGTTGTGCGATTTTCGCTTAAATTTCCGGTTTGGATCGTCGCGCTTCAATAACCAACAATAGTCTGCCATCATGTTGGTATTCCATCTTCCTTGATACCAGACTTCAAGCTCTTTCAAATCTTGGTGAAATCTTTCGCCTTGTTCTTCGCTAACGGCTCCTAGATTTTCTGGGAAGTAATCAATATGAGAATTTAAGAAATGAAGTTTAATGCTCATATTACAACCCATTACACCCAAATTGGAAATCATTTTGGCCACTATTTCTTTATAGTCGGAGCTTTTATTGTTCCCCAAAAATTTTGTCACCACTTCCTTAAATGACTGCCATGCTTGCAACTCGATATCATTAAGTTTTTCATCAAACTTTTCATCCGACATTAATTTCCTAATATCAGGGCCCACGAAAATTCCTTCTTTTATCTTAGCTTCTGATAAAGATGGAAAAACTGAATGCAGATATTTGAAGCCTTCCCCCTCTTTATTTAAAGCCTTCACAAATTGCTTCATTATACCCAATTTGATGTGCAATGGTGGCAGTAAAACTTTTTCTCTGGGAACCAAACTCTGTTTAAGTACGTTTTTGAATCCTGGGGTTAGTTCAGTTCTTGGAGTCCATTCCTTTTTGGTTCAATGATATTGTTTATCCCGGCTATCCCACGCGCAAAGAAAGCACGGGTATTTTGTATAACCACCTTGTTGGCCTAGTAGCATGCTTATGATTTTCAAATCTCCACACAACATCCGACCGTGTTGCTCATAAGCTATATTAGTCAAAAGCTTTTCCAAATTTTCATAACATTCCTTTAAATGGACAGAATGTGCAACAGGTAACGAGGCATATGTATTCCCATTATGCAGAAGAACTGCTTTCAAACTTCTTTTTGAGGAGTCAATAAACAATCTCCACTCGTTAGGATCGTATTCAATGTCGTACATTTTCGTCAAGCCTGGAATATCTTTACAGAACACTAAATCTTCATCTTCAGCGAAGAATGGAAGAAAATCTTTTTCTCTGTGACGGTACCATGAAAATGAAGTACCAGGTGCCTGCATATTTCTTTCTTTTAATCGTGATCCGAGGAGTTCCGCTGCATCTTTGGGAAGATTCAAATCTCTTGTCAAGTCGTTTAAATGTGACTGTGAAAAGAGCTGACAAGCGTCAGAATCTCCATGAAATTCAGGATCAGATTGGTGTACATCCTCTTCCTCTATATCACAGTCAGAATTTTCAATTTGTAGAGCTGGAACCGGGGGCTGCACCATTTTTGAATCGCCAAATATTGCAGGCGTAACTGATGACACGTTTGGATAGTTTATGTCCCTTTTATTTTTTGAATTGTATCCAGTTATGTCACAACAACAAAAGTAGCAATCTTTAACATGGTCGTTAGGCTCTCTCCATAGCACAGGCGAAACGATTTTGAAGCTATTTTTCTGTCCTTTTGACCACTTGCGAAGTTCTAATAAACAAGTCGTACAAATTTTATGAGGTGCCCAAGTTTTGTCTTGGTTACTTAAAACGAGTCCAAAATAACTTTTATAAATATTTTTTACAAAGTCTGTAATACTGTTTCGTTGTTTTATCACCATAAATTTCCCGCAAATATAACAGAAACAATTAGGAGAGTTTAAACAACTTCGCGATGCCATTTTAAAGTTTATGTTGCAAGATGCGCACTTCAACTGTTAAATTTCTAAATCAGTGCGGGTACTTATACAAAAATCCTTTGGTTTATCTTAATTACACCCTTTTCTAATAATATTCACAACAATTAGTTAATATTACCAAATCATTATGTAATAATGAGCTCATTACTAAATTAAGCCAAAATGACCCGTTTTTGACATGTTTAATGCGAATTACTAATACTTATTATGTAGTCATTAACAAATTACTAATTGGCGTTAATTTCTATGTTCCCTTACACTAATTATATGAAATAAAAATTGAGCTGAAGTAAATTAATAACGTTTTAGACATTTCAAAAGGTAGGCGCTCAAACATTTTAAAGCAAAATCTTAAATATTCCATATCAAAAAATCCTGACGTGATGGATTTTTTTAATTATTTTTCTCGTAATCAGCACATCAGAAACTATAAAAAAACGTTACTCAGATTTTAAAGAGGAAAACCATTGCAGGCCTGTGTTATCAAAGTATTGGAGTTGGAATTTGACATTATTCTGCTAAGAAAGAAACTGTGGAAAACTTAAGAACACTGTTGATCTCAAAACGTAAAACTATAAATAAATTGTTTGTATAAAAGAAAATTTACTTATTCAATCATAAGACAAATTTTAAAAGTTAAATTTTAGGTTTAAAAGCAGTAGAACAGGTCCTCTCCAAATTTATGAAAGAAACATAGGTTCGAAACATTCATTTAGGTGACACTTTGACATCGTCAACCGGTGGTGACTCCATTATGAATACAGGTTGGAAAGAAGCCAACCAGGAAAACTTTTTTAAGACAAACTTTCAATAATATCAAGAGAAAGCATAATCTGTCAGATTGTCGAAAAAAATTTGGTAGGTTGGGGGGTGGAAACAGAATTTCCAAGAAATAAAGATATGGTTATACGCTCTTGATGATTACCACAGTAAAAAAATGTGGAGTTTAAATCAAAGAAAATAGTTGGAAATAAAAAATCATGCACATTGTAATTAAAGATCTAGTGTATGTAAAAGATCCAAAGACACTTGTTGATCATGTTTGTACTGTTAGGGACAAGAGGGGGATAAAGTTATTATTCTTGTAGGGATCTTGTCATGGATCCTTGAAAGTTGTAATAAATGTTTTGAACATGGAAATTTATAAGTTTTTTATGTAATAAGCATACAAAATTATTTAGTATTTAGTTTTTTATTTTAATTTAAGAAATTGGGAGTTATGAGATTACTTTCAACCAAATTTTTTAATGGAGTGGAAAGGTCACAGATTGAAAATCACCTTGTCAATTTTTTTAAGCATATCTAGGATATCATTAGAAGTATTTGCTGAGCAATCTTCTAAATCTATTCATCATAACATGATAAAAACTCTGAGTAGATTCTTAACTTCTGAGTCTAAATTGAAGTCTTTCTGAGAAAAGCAGTATTATGATACTCAAGCAATAGAATTTTGATGACCTTAATTCTAATAGATAATAAGATAAATTTTTGTCATAAATTTACATGCATTTTCTACATTATAATTAAATGTTATGAGTTTTTGTTTCTTGTTTTAGAAAGAAGAATTTTCCAAAAAATATCCTAGATGGTTTTTTTTCAGGGTTGGGTGACAAATTTGCCTCAATCCCCTAAAAAGTTAGTTTTCTTATCAGGATGCACGTAAGTCTTTTTTTCATAGTTGAATCGAATTTATAGTCTTTACTGACATGCAAAGTAATCAACTTTTCAAACTAAATGTACATTTGAATCTATTAGTTAACATTTGTTATAACTTTTACTTAATAGTATATTATTAATTACTCAATTCACTATTAATGTCTTTATATTTAAATAGTTCCACTTTACAAATTTCCAATAAAAGTAAATATATTATACCTGCAACTTGGACCTGTTTCTTCCCATTGGCAAGTTCCACCATTCAAACAAAAATCAGATGAACAAAAACCTTTGGAAATTTGAGGGGAAAAGATAAAATTATAAGGTCAAAGTATAAGATAAAAAATGTATGTGTGTGTGTGTGTGTATAAAAATGTTATTAAAAACCTACCGATACATTTTAAACCATCATCACTTTTTACTTTACCACCTGTACACTTGCATTCAGGTTTATTGTTGTAGCTACATACTTGTTCACTTGGGCAACTAACGTGTTTGCAGCGGTCTAAATTAAAAAACCAATAAATACTTGAATTCAAAATTTTCACTTGAAAGTGAGGTTTATTTGAAAAAAAATTCAAGCAATTTATTCTCTAAACAAACAGTTTTTCTTTTACTGAATATTACAAATATTAACATTTGCATAAAACCTGTTATCAAGCTTTCTGAATCAACGGCGAGTCCATACAATTGTCCTGAATTAACTGCATCATCAAGCAAGGAAAGAGGGTCTTTAGCTGATGGCTCAATACTTAATGTTAAGTTTGCAACAACACTGCCAGCACTAAAAAGGCACAATTTTAATAATAGTTCCATTAAATAATATAATTTTAATCTGATCATAGTTTATCTTTACATAAATGAGGTAGAGCATTAGTATTTTGAATATAGGCATTTTATAGCTTTTTTTTTTACCTTAGACTAGTGATATTTACAAACACCAAGTAGTTAGTGCTTGAGTACACGCCAAATACCTAATAAAAAGTTCATTTGATATTTAGGAAGAAGAATTGGAGTACAATTGAAGTTCTAATAATAATAAAAATAATATAAAAATGATATAAAAATAGGATAAAAAAAGGTGTATATCACTAAAATTTTAAGACTAAAAGAAAGACATGCAGTAGTTAAATTGAAGCTAATTAATAGCTGTTAATTCTGGTGGCAAATTTAAATCTCTACAAAAAATGATTATCTTTTTATATTTTTATTGAACTTATTTTAAAACATCCTTTCAAACAAACTCTTGCTAGTATAAAATTTCTGCCAACTTGACATATGGGAAAATGCCAACCAGACAATCAAGCCAAGTTGATTGGCTGGCATTTTCTAAAAGCTGATTTACTTCTATGACTTAACAAAATTCATCTTATTCTTTTAAAAACAGCTTTTCAAGACAGAAATACTCAAATTGAAATAATGATAAAAAATTATATATTGAAAAAGATTTTAACATAATTCAGAATAATCCAAACCTTAATTTATCTTTACTTTTTAGTTTAAAAATAAAACAAATTTTTAAAACTCTGCACGAAGTTTTAGTTTTCTTATATTATTTTGGCAATAAAACTTTCATACCGCATTGATTATTTTATGCGCTACACGTCTGTACTCAATTGAATCTTGGTTGTTTAATTCATCACTCCAGGTAAATGAGGTAAACGCCACTTGAAGTTCATAGAGTTTCAAACGGGATAAATTTCCTTTATTATATTCTAAATGGAAATGATAAAAAAGAAACTTCGACAATGATATGCATATTTTGACCTGCATATTTTTTACCGTTCTGAATTTAGTACTGATTAAATTTACTAGAAAGGCCTTTAAAAGGCCTTTCGTATCTTTATAAAATCCTATTGGACATGGCTCACATGTATTATTAGCAAGATGTTTTCTTTCCTCACATGGAACTAGTGCCTTTAAAAGAAAAATTAAATTTACTAAAAATTTACTTCAACCAACCTATACATTCATTAATATTTGTAGAAGCTAACTGCCTCGTGGTAAATCCTTTAGGGCATTTTGAACAAGTCGTTGTTGTTGTATCACTTCTATAATAACCAATTGCACATTCCATACAATTGAACTCATTTTTTGAAATCTCTCTTCCGAGTTCACATTTAGCTAGCAAAATAAGTTCTATTAGTAAAATCAATTCCACTATGAGTTATACTCATAACTTTTATCACTTACTTTTATTAATACAAGACCTGCATCAGAGTCTTAAGTAAGGAATAAACAAGCTACCTTTACAGGCCGAGCTAGTTGCACCATCTTGGTATGTTGTTTGACCGTATGGACAAGGTATGCATGCCATTTGATTTGTTTGGTTTCTATAGTAACCTAACCCACAAGGCTTACATTCAGAATTAATCATTTGATAACCAGGATCACATTTTTCTTAAAACATAAAAAGAAATGTTTTTAATAAAAGAAAAAGAGAAAATGAAATAACTAAGGTAAGCAAAAAGCCATCAAAATTTCAGTTCATTTCACTAAACCTTTGGGCAATATATGGAGGTGATGCAACAGGCAGGATGTGGTTACCAAAAAGAGTTTAACACAAATTTATAGAACAGAAACGTTTTATCTGTAATAGTTATATTTAGGTAGTACCAATAAAACGTAATTATACTAAAATTCAGGTAACAAAATCATACTCAAACATAAAGCACTTCTATTGGCAGCTTTCTCATATGTTGAAGAACCCAGTGGACAAGGTTTACATTCTTCAAATCCTTTCGTATCTTTATAAAATCCAATTGGACATGGCTCACATGTATTACTAACCAGATGTTTTCCTTCCTCACATGGCACTAGTGTTAACAAAAAATAAAGCAGCTAAAAAGTCAAATAACAAAAACATACAACTTTATCTAAAAAGAAAAAGATCTTTTAATTCCAAGTAAATGTTTAAAAAAGTTAAATTCCAAATGAATTTTCATTTCTTAAATACATTTGCAGGACTCCTCTTCAGTTGAACCAACACTAGTTGTAATGTAAAATTCAGGACATCTTTTGCATTCTTCTGATCCTGCTTCTTTTGAGTATGATCCAATTGGACACTTTTCACAGGTTTCACTTGAATTATTTTTAAATGTACCAGCAGGACATTGAACTAAAAGAAAGCACTACTTTTTTAAAAATAGATTTGATGAAACTTTTTTAAACTTAGCAGTGATAAAGAGACTTTTAGCATCTGAGATTCACAAAAAATTAAGTCTAGAAAAAAATGCTATTAAAGTGTTATACTTTCGAAGAACTCTTTAACGGCTTTATAGCTATCGGAAAATCAACTGATACTTTTACTTTGTTACTTTTTAATTTTATTATTTATTTACTTTAGAAAGGAGAGGAATTCTTCTGGAAAAATTGATCCCAAAATTTCCAAAATTAAGATCTAAATAATTATGACCCTAATTAGATAATTATGACTAAAATTAAATAATTATGACCATAATTAAAGTCTGAAGAAAATTTACAAATATAAATACAAAATAAGCAATTATCCTGTTGACATACCGCATATTTCATTTTTTAAAACACTTCCATTTGAGCATGCCCTTTTTGTATCTACATTTATCTGCTCAGAACTGATTTCAAGATTACTGACATTCACAGTTATGTTAAAAGATTTTGTTTTAATGCCATTTTGGATGTTAGCAATATTATCTTCATTTTCAGAATCAAATGAGATATCAAGATTGTAGTTGTTTTCACTTAAATCTCGTCGAAAACGCACAGCACTCTTACAACTGAAAATAAGCTTTGTTTTATAACAATATATTTTCTTAACAGTTGAAACTTGTCAATAAATTGAGACTGTTATCATAAAATACAAAAACAAACAGTTTATAATAAAACAATAAAATTTATTTCTTATTTTAAATAAACAATAAAATATAAATAGTTCAACAAAAAAAAAGTTCTCAACTTACATGTCAAAGATAAATGTATTTCAAAATAGTAATACTACCTCACTCTGATGTTTTTAAAATCACATGTTGTTCCACATATTCGCCAAGTCTTTTGTAAACTTCGGATCAAAGCCTTGAAACTGTTTACAAATTCATTCTTAAAGGTTTCATTACAACTTGCAGTTTGGAAAGAAAATAAGTTTGTAGTGACTGTATTTGCAGGTGTTGTTTCTAAAGAAAACTTTGAGTAATGAAGTTTAGTAAATAAGATATAATAAGTATAGTAAATTAAATCTGATGCATAAATATAGTAAAAAAAATAAAAGTATTGTAAATATAATAATAATGATAAATGTAATAAAACAAACATAATAAATATAATAAGTCTAACTAATTTATTGAACTACAATTATACAAAAAATGACATAACTTTAATAAAAAACTTTTAGCTTATACTTTAAAATATTTATGTATTTTATATTTTATCTTTTTATATTTTATTAACTTGAATTCTTTTTACATTAGATTATATTAGTAAAATTACTTTAAAAAAATCTTAAAGTGTTTAACAAATAACAAGTAATAAAAAAACTCACTGGTACACTCAGAAACTAATAAATCTGGATTTTCTGGGTATGTTGGAGGTCCATGACTCCAAGTTCCTTTTCTACCGCATGCATAAAAAGGTGGCTTTGGAACTGCAAGTTCAAACTCTGGTAAACATTTGTAATCACAATAACGACCCCATTTCCAAGTACCACATGCTTCAATTGAATTGTTAGCAGTTTGGAACATGGAACAATTGAAAGCTAAAACAACATAATTTTACCATTTTTAATTTTACTATATTTTGATAAAAAAGAAAGTAAAACATAAAAGTTGCTTTTTCATTAACAACTAATCTTACTGATACTTACGTGAAACATGTATTTCAAAAGTGCAAGATGCAGAATTTTCAAAAGCATCTTTTGCAATATAGGTAACCACATAATCTCCCCAACTGAACAAGTTATTAGGAGCATGAGACCGAATCACTTGAACTACTTCCACATTATCAACAAATACAGGTTCTTCCCAAATAACAATAACATTTAGTTTCTCAGTATAAACTTTCATAGATGTTGGGCACGAAACAACTGTTGGTTGTACTCTGTCTGTTACAGAAAGAAAAAAAATTAAGTCCTTTGAAAATTTAAAATTTAATTTTAGAAAAAGTATTGTTAGCAACAAAAAAAATATTTAATAATTAGTTAAAAAATAGTTAAATTGAACATCTTGCAATTTAGAATACTAAAAACCAAACCTATTTTTATTTCACAGAATGTTCCAGTAAACTCTGAAGGGCATTGATTTCTTCCACAAGTCCATTTTTCAAGCAAACTCACATTTTGACCAGCATCAGCCATTATACCAACCCATGGAATTACAGAATCTAATACAAAAGTTTAAATGGCCATGATATAAAAAATTTCATTTAAATAACAAATCAAGAAAAATTATTATATTTTGAACAAAAAAATTTTTCTATAAACAAAACTCATGAAATATTAGAAGAAATACTATAGTTGTACTATAGTCACTGTAAATTATAATAGTTTTAAAATTACAATGCCTATAATGCCTTAAGTAAAAATAAAATCACTAACAGATTGTTACCATTTAAACTTATTGAGCAGTTTCTAACCAATTCTGCTATTTCCGTAGAATTAAGTACACGATTCCATAATGCTAACTGACTAATATCACCAATGAATCCAGTATCAACAAGCTCCCCTTTAGTAAAAGACTTGCCTATCAGGATTGTTCCAGACCCATTGAAAAAAGTAAGACCAGATAAGTATTCTTTTTTTAATTCAAATATATTTCTTCTGTCAAGCACAACTTTGAGAGTTGATGATTCAGTTGACATAGCTATGAGAATGTGATGCCATAATCCATCATTTGTTTTCTTGTCGAAGTTTACAAAATCAAATATGCCAGGAATTTGAATTCTTATTGATCTTTCATTTATTATCAAGAAGCGATGCATAGTGGTGTTGCACCCTGTCCCAAGGTTAAAAAATACACCTTGAAAAAAAAAAAAAAAAAATTTAGCACACAATACTATTAACATTGAATAGTATAAAAGTACATGGAAATATATAATTAATTAGGTAGAACCCCCCCCCCCTTTTTTTTTTTTTTAAATGTTTTTTTAATAAAAAGTATTTAATGTTAAAAATAAAATATATAGAAATATAAAAGTAGTTTTGTTTTCAAAAATATTGTATTAAAAACTGTTAAAGTTTCAAATGATTATCAAATAGAATATACCTATGAGTAGAAGAAAGGTTTAAAAATATATAACTTTAAAAACTTTTTATCGTAAATTTGTTAATATAAACTTATTAATATAAAGTTATTTATTAATATAAACTTATTTTAAAGTTTTTCTTGCTAAGGGTTTTGTTTTTACAAATCAAGAAAAAAATGAAAACTTTTAAAAGTATAAAAAAATTTTTTTTTAAAAGAAAATAGAAAAAAAAAACCTCTTGAACCAGCAAGATATCGAAACCAAAGTGACAATGAAAATTCCTTTGATAAATTGCCTTTAACACAATGGTTGATGTAAGAACCTGTGCCTCCAGGAAGGGTAATATCAATGTCATCTGGTATTTCTTTATGAAATATTTAAAAAGTTATGAAACAACAGTTTTTACAGCAAAATACCAGTCACAATACTGAAGACAATAAACTCAGATTTTTAAAAACATTTAAAACTATGCATAACCAAAATCTTTAATAGTTTACAAAACAAATAAAATTTAATAAAGAAAAAAACAAAAACAAAAAAAACTGTATAAACATACTTTTCTCACAATGCGCTCCTTTGTGGGTAACAGGACACTGACAAACATATGTGTTAATGAGATCAATACATTTCCCACCATTTAAACAACTTACGTTCTTACAATCATCAATGTTCACTTCACAATTAACGCCAGTAAAACCAGTAGGGCAGGTACACAAATATTGAGCAATCTAAATTAACATACGTTAAAAGATAGATTATTAATACTTTTTCAACTTCAGCTATTTTCTTTAGTTTTATGAAGCCTATTGCTTTTTTTTGTCACTGTTTCCCCTCATGAGTTACTACTTTTAATAACGTAAAATTTCTTACCAAATCAGTGCAATTTCCTCCATTTTTACAAGGTAAAGGATTACATTCATTTATCTCAAATTCGCAATGTTTACCTTCATAACCAAGGGAACAGTTGCAATCAAAACTATTTTTTTCATACCGGTTAGTGCATGTTGAATTATGCATACATGGTTGTGGCTTGCAGTTATCAATAACTTCAGAGCAATTTTTACCTCTATAAAAGCATTTGATTTGTTTAATAGTAAATGTCATAGAAATGCCTGTTGCATAGTTATATAGCTATGATCTCTCAACAGTTGATTAAAATTCTTGATGATCATTAGAACTTAAAGATATACTTCAAAGTTGGCTTCTACAAATGTCAACTCACCTAAAACCAAGTTTACAATAACATATATAACCATTGATGAGATCAGTGCAGTTTAAAGCATTTCCATTGCATGGGTCTGGATCACATTCATTAATATTGATTTCACAATTATAACCTGTATAACCTGGTTGGCAAGCACAGCTATAATTGTTAACTTTATTTGAACAGCTTGCATTATTTTTACAGGGGGATGAAAGACAATTATCTATAAGATTTGAACAATTTTTTCCATCATAACCAGGTATACATTCACAACTGAAATTAAAGTAAACCATATATTTATAAAAAATGTATTGGAGATAACCATGTTACCCTAGACAAAATATACCACATACTCTTTTCTAAATTCAATCAGAATTCATCTACTTCAATGTCTGCTTCAATGTGATTCCATCAGTTATTAAAGCACAATATGAGCTGATTAAAGTTAATAAAAAATAAATTCTTTTTGTATCTTTAAACTGTTTAGGGTTAAAAATAATCTATTTGAGTGAAATACTTTTTAAGCAAAAGCAAGTTCTTTTAGTAATAACAGAATTAACTCAGGAAAATCAATTACAATCTTATGTTTCATCTAAAATTACATTTGATGTTAAATATAACATCACAAATAACATTAAATGACATTACATACAATATTTCATATAACATTACAAAATGCATACATTTTAATATATAAATTTTACACATTATGCACAATTTTATAAGAAGAACTTACAAATAGTCTCCAGCAAGATCTTTACATTTTCCATTATCGCAAGGTTTAGGTCGACATTCATCAGTATCTATTTCACATTGTTTTCCTTCATATCCAAGGTTACATATACATTGGTAATCATTTATCTAAAAATAACACAAATATAATTCTAAAAAAACAAAACATAATATGCTTTACAAAAATAATATATGCTTGTGTTAAACCCTTTAACACTAAACTAAATTCAATAAAATGTTTTGAAATCACTAAATCACCTTATCTACACAAGTACCATTGTTCAAACATGGTTGGCTTTCACACTCATTTACTTCAAACTCACACTTCAGACCAAAATAGCCAGGTTTACAAACACACTGAAACTTATTGATATGGTCTACACAAGAAGAGTTATGAAGGCATGGTGACGGATTACACTCATCTATATTGATTGAACAGTTGGATCCTGTAAAGCCTAAATAACATGCATCAATATTATTTTTATTATTGCTATGACAAATTTACATTTTTAATACTTGTATATTTTTATATCAATTTTTATATTTTAAATTATATTTAATGATAAACATTGTAAGGAATTAACAAATAAATTATTCAACCTTTAGCAACTCTTCTCTATACTTATGCTTCCAGATTTATGGAAGAACAAAAAAGAAGAAACCTACCATCAAGGCACTTGCATTGAAAGGCATTTATCAAATCAGTACATGAACCATTATTTAAGCATGGCTGACCACTGCACTCATCTACATTAACCTCACAGAGAGTTCCATTGAACCCTGGCAGACACTTGCACTCAAAAGCATTAATTTTGTCAACACATGTTGCATTATTAAAACAAGGAGATATAGCACATTCATTAATGTCAATCTCACAACGTTTGCCTTGATAACCGGGAGTACAATTGCATTTAAAATCATTGATCAAATCTTCACAATTTGAGTTATGAAAGCAAGGGTTTGGTTCACATTCATTCTTGTTAATTTCACATCTAGAAAAATATTTTTTGTTTTAAGCTAAATATTTTAATCTTAATTGTTGCAATACAACAATTTAAATAAGAAAAAACACTCATTATGCAAGGGATATATAACTTTCAGAAAACTAGTGGCAAAAACTGCTAAAGAAAAATTTGGTATGAGATTTAAGAAAGTACTGGTAGAATCAAACTTTTTTTAAAATCATTTATTTTTTTAAAAACTATATTGATTTTTTTAACATTATATTGATTTTTTTTAAATTATATTGATTTTTTTAAAATTATATTGATTTCTTAAAATTATATTGATTTTTTTAAAATTATATTGATTTTTTTAAAATTATCTTGATTTTTTTAAAAATTATATTGGTTTTTTTAAAACTATATTGGTTTTTTTTAAAATTATATTGGTTTTTTTTAAATCATATTGATTTTTTTAAAATCATATTGGTTTTTTTTAAATTATATTGTTTTTTTTTAAAACTATATTGGTTTTTTAAAATTATATTGGTTTTTTTAAAATTATATTGGTTTTTTTAAAATTATATTCATTTTTTTATTTTATATTGATTTTAAATGATCATGACTTACCTTTTACCTTCAAAACCAGCAGGACAAAAGCAACTAAAATCATTAATAAGATCGTTGCACACACCACTATTCATACAGGTGTTGTTTTTACAGTCATTGATGTTTATTTCACATTGTTTTCCTTCAATTCCTTCAATACAACTACAATTAAAGCCATTGAAAAGGTCAGTGCAATTACCATGAGTACCACATGGAGAGGAAGCACATTCATCAATTTCAATATCACAATTTAAGCCTGACCATCCAGGATCACAAACACAAGTGTATGAATAATTTCCCATTATGCAAGTTGCATTATTTTTACAAAGCTTCATGTCACATGCATTACTTGCTAAATATAAGAAAACATATTCCTTAAAACAAAGGTTTTAAATCAACTTTTTATGCATTTTTTTTTAAAAAAAGAAAGAACAAGCCTTAAAAAAAAATTGTAAATCTATATCATAAATTTTAATTCTTTTTTAAAATTTTTCATTCTTTCAATAAAAACAGAAAAATTTTTTTACATCTAAAAACACTTAAATTGTAATGTTTTAACAAAATTGAAATAATAAAAATAGACTTGAATCTTACTAGGACAGTCAGCTTGAGTTGTTGCTCCTTCAATACCAGCATATATTGCTCCCGAAGGGCATTGCTTACAATAAGATTGGCCAGCTTCATCTTGATATTGCCCTTTTGTGCAACTTGTGCATGGCTCCAAACCAGTTGATGAAAACATACCCTTAGCACACAGTACTAATAAAAAAAAACATTAAAACTTTTAAACAGAAACTCAGAAAAGTAAAAAAATAAATTATTGTATAATAATACTGTACCTCTGCATTCAGATATATCTTGTGATCCCCTAATAGAAGTGGTTTTACCATTGGGACATCTTGTGCAGTTTTTTGAACCAATTTCAGGCTGGTACTCACCATAATCACATTTACGACATGTTGGTTCTAATCCAGTAGAAGAATAGCTTCCAGCAGAACATAGTTCTAAATAATTTGCATACAAAATGCATTATGCATTGATTACACTTGAAAATACCAAAAAATATAAATATATATTATATATATAATATATTAAAATGTTGTAGAGTACTGAAAAAAACAGCAAACCTTTTTGATTTTACTTTATTTAGGTGTTAATTAGGTATCATTTATGTTACATTACATTAGGTTACAGAAAATTAAAAAGAACTCACTTGTACATGATTCAGATTGTGATTTCAAAGTATTTGTTCCAAATGGACATGTTTTACATTGATCCGAAGCTCCAAGGTCATTATAAGTTCCAGCAGGGCAATCTATGCATGTATTATCAGTAGAATTGTGAAACATACCCAAGCCACAAGGAACTAAAAAGTATGCACAAAAACATTTATCCCCTTCCTCCTCTTTCATGATTTGTTTAAGAAATTTGTATTTATCAATCTAGCATAACCAATAAAAACAAAAATTTTTAATACTGACTGCAATAACTTGATCCAAAATTTTGTCCAGTTGTTCTAACTAAATGGCCAGTAGGACAACAATAAGTATTATTGGCTGAACAGCAACTTTTTGAAGAAACAATACTAACATTAATAGCAGTAACTACAAAATCTGAAACAAATTCAAGAAAGTTTGCTTTAGAAGTTTCAAGTTTGTTAAGTAATGTATTTTCACAGTGTTCCAAAAAATCAGTTGTCAGTGATACAAGCATAACCTGTTTCTTTGGCAATATTTTAAATTTTCCAGTAACTGTTAGATTGTTACTAACCAAGGAATCATTTTGATAATCATATGAACAATTAGGGTTATTAATGTTATTAAAGTAGGTCATAGCTCTTAAGAAGTATTTTTCATTGTCAGTTGTTTGGTTGAAATCAAGTGATAAAACAATATCCAAGCAAGAAACAAGTGGCTTTCTTTCTAAAAAAGAATATAGAAATGTAAAAAATATTTATAAAAAACTTTTCGTTGCATAACCAATTAACTAAAGGATGAAAACAAACCAACACATCCAGATTGTATTTCATGTTCCCACCCTTTTCCAGGTAAACATTGCATGTTATGCCCATTAAAATGTATATTGTTTGATGTTAAATTGCGTGGACATTCAAGATTACAAGAAATGATATGCGTGACGGGAATATCAAGCTCATCAGTGTCAGGAGCATCAGTAATTGTGCATGTCGATATACCATTTCGCTGTTTATAATCACAAGTTTTACTAGTGCACCCACATCCTAAAAAACAAAAATCATAAGAACAAACTTTTTAACTAAGTTTTGATTCTTGCTAAAATTTCCAAATGGGCGAACAGTTTGAATTCTAGCGCTTTTTGTAAAAACATAAACATACCTTTCACATATATTTCCATTTCACAAGTATCAGAGTTTCCAAAAACATCCTCAACTGTCATGTTGATTTTATGGTACTTATTAGACTCCAGAATTGTACCATTTTTTGGGTTAAAAACAACACTTTTGACTCCTACATTATCACTGTATAATCCATCAGACCAATATACTTTTGTTGCAAGATCACTATTGATGATAATATTTTTGGGACAAAATATCTTTGGAATTTGCTTGTCTAAAGATCAATTTAAGTTTGATTATTCAAAAGTTAATATGCTCTTTTTAGAAAACTCTAAGAAGACTATTTTCTATAGAAAACACTTTTATAAAAAATATTGTGTAAATTATTAAGCAAAAAATGCGCCATTGAACAATAACTATTTGATGCCTTATTAATTAAAAAATATTTTTGTCTTGATAAATAATACAAAAAGAAAGAAAAAAAGGTTTAACAAATATTCTATAAGAAATCTACACCATCTTACACCTGAATAGGATTTTGTATTTAAGTATACACATTTATGAAAAATCAATCAAACTTTACAATGCTATGAAATTTAAAAAAAAATCACTAAAACTCTTATTACAATTGTGTGAAAATATTATTACCAAACTCCAAAATAAAAATACAGAATTCTAAAAATTATGAAAAAAAGATAAATGGCAGAAAAGCTTCTGGGCCATGTTTTTATAAGTTAAATATTGATAGTAATTTTAAATAAATTTAATTCAAGGTTGCAGGTGGATATTTAATATCAATTAACACAAATATTTCAGCAAAAAGGCATCTATTGTCATATGAAATTCAAAATATCAGTAATTTGTTAACACTATACTTCAGAAATAATTAAATCAATCATTTTGTAATCCTTAATATGATCTAAATGATTAGCACTAAAAAACCTAAAAAATCACTATAAGAATAACATCTCAAGAACTTTGTCAGCCAAATTATAAGTATTTTAAACTAGTTAAGAAGACCAGACAGGAAAATCAATGCAACTGTTACATTATTGAATTGCCACAAATGAGAATGATGAAACCCATAAGAAAGAAAAAAAAAAAAAAAAGGAAGGGGTTATATTAAAAGAGATTCAATGAACAACTGAAAATAAACTATTAAGAAGAAAATAAACTATTTAGAAGAAAATGAACTATTAAGAAGAAAATAAACGAAAAACAATAGGAAGGAAACAATCAAAGCAATAGCAACCCAAAGGGTAAATCCAGAAGGAAACAAACATATTGAGAAATCTAAAGCAGATTAAAAGCTAAGAAAACTTCATGAAAACCTGTACAAAAAATCTATCTTTGGAGAATTTCCAGATATTTTAATCTAAAAATGTTACAGAAGAGGAAAAAAGAAAAACCTGATACTGAACGCAAAA
The DNA here is from genome assembly GCF_058129835.1 of Hydra viridissima. Classification (NCBI taxonomy): domain Eukaryota; kingdom Metazoa; phylum Cnidaria; class Hydrozoa; order Anthoathecata; family Hydridae; genus Hydra; species Hydra viridissima. The sequence continues at coordinate 3,931,201 of NW_028324311.1, forward strand.
CCATCTAAAGATACTAGAATTAGTGATAGATATCTTTCAATGTTTTAAAAGTAATTAAGAAAAGAGGAAGATTTATAAAAGTCTAAAAACTTTATTGAAATTATTTTTGTTATTGTTTTTGAATTTTTTGTTGCTGATTTTATTAAATCAAATGTTTTTCCTTAAATTCAAGTTTATTTTGCTTTTTCAATTTTATTTTGCTAAAATTCAAATTTAACTTGAATATTTATTCTTATGGCAGGTATTAGGTGACAAACTGATCTACCATACATTAAACAAAGATCATTTCCTATGTAAAAGAAACCTGTATCATGAGAAAATTGAGTATTGTGACAGATATTCAATATTACGTGAGAAGTAAGGAACCAAGAGGTGTAGTCATAGCAACATTAATTATACAGCTGTAGTCTGATGCAAAGGATTTCTTTAGGAAGTAGTAAAAACAAGAAAATTGAGAAAAGTAAAAGAACAAGATCTCTGAACAAATAAAAGTGAAGAAAATAAAAAAAAAGTTAAAGGGAGTTTATAAAAATTTGCTTAACAATGTCTGTTGATTACAAAGATGGGGAAAACTAAAGAAGGAACAAGGTCTGTTTATTCAAAAAGTGGAAATCCAGCCAAGAAGTTAAAATCAATCAGGTAACAATAAATCGTTCGCTTTATTGAAAAAAGTTGTGTAAAAATTGTTGTGTAAAAGTATAAAAAATTTTCATTGTGAAATACAGATAATCAAAAATACAACAATCGCATAAGTAATTTTTTAGAAACTTTTTAATGTTTATCATGCTGTGTAGCATTTCTGATATTGAAGGAAAACTACAACAAAATGGAAAAAATTGACCAGAATTAACAGCAAGTTCAAAGCATCATATTAGAAACTAAGAAACATACTAAATGGAATGCAAGCAGATCTGCATTTTAACCAATCCATTTTGGTTTGTTAGCCTTAAGCGCCTCAATTGAAGAATTGAAGATTATAGACATGGCTGTTTTTAAGTAAAAATAGAAGACTCTAACATGGTAAACCATGATAAACAACAAGTTAAAATGATGTCATTTTGAAACACAATAATTTCCTAGTTTTAAATATGGTATGTATCTTACAAAAAGTTAGCTAGATATCATTTATTCTTAAATCAAGAGCTTTTTAACCCCATGATTGACAAAGGTAGCCAGCATTGCAATTCGTAGCATGATAAGTCTTTACATTTATACCATATCCTCTACATAATTGATTTTTATGTTAATAACATCAAGTTTAAAAGAAAATACACAAAATCAATTTTGAACATTTATCTAAAAAAAGAGAAGTTTGCATGAAACTTTTATATTTAATGTTTAAAATGTTTCAAGATACACTCTTAAGTTAAGATTCAAGATACACTCTCAATTTCAGATTCAAGATACATTTTTTATTTCAGATTCAAGATACTCTCTATTTCAGATTTAAGACACACTCTCTAGCTAAGATTCAAGATATATTCTCTATTTCAGATTCAAGATACTATCTCTTTGTAAGATATGTTTTCTTTAGAAAAGAAAAAACTGGATAAAAAATGTTTTATCTATTTATTTATTTACTTTAATATACCAACTTAGATATGATAAAATTAAAATTAATCCAAAAGATTAATGTAACTGACTACCTTATACAGTCCTCACATAATTGAAAAGTTACATATCTATTTACATAAATTCATGTGTTATGTTTCCACCTATATTAGTATGTGGAATTTACAATTAATTATCAAAATGTAAAATCTTAAATGCTCAAGTTTCAATGCTTCAGAAATAAATAATAAAATTTTTAATTCTGAGACATTGAAAATTTTAAAAACTTACTGAAAAAAAAATCTAACCTTTGACATCAACTTTTACTTCACAAACTGCTTTATTTCCCTCTTTATCTACTGCTGTATAAGTAACTACATTCAAGCCAGCAGACATAATCATTGGTGGAGTATAATTTGGCAGGACAGTCACAGTTAGTAATTCACCACTATTATCTGTTACAGAAGGTAGCATCCAATTTACCATCATGCTTCTTTCAGATCGAGGTAAGGTAAATTCAATTGTTGATGTTGGGCAAGATGTGAAAATGGGGGTGCTTGTATCTGATATGAAGTAATATTTAAAATTTATTAGTATAATCCAGCATTTTTTAGATTATTTTTTTTTAGATTATATTTACATTATTTTAAACAAGAGTCTTGCTTAACTTTTACAAACTGGTTTAACAAGTAAAAAAAAATAAACTTAAAAAAAAATTTCAGTTTTGAATAAAAACAATTTTTTTTCTTTTTTAAAAGGAAAATCAAAGCGTGAGTTTATAAAATGTTACTAGAAAGTTTGGCCCAATTAAAAACTAAAGCACAACAACAATTCACCTCTGCAAGTTGGTTGGCTTCCAGTCCACTGGTTACTTCCATTTACTTTATCAAATATACAAGTTCTATTTTTGTCACCACTTATAGTATAGCCATCTCTGATGCATCTGAAAGTTACAGTTTCACCTAAGGCAATATTGCCGATTCTCTCTCCATTAGCTGGTACACCAGGATCAGGACAGGGAGTTGCTTAAAATATAAAATATACATAAACTATAAAAACCTGAGCAAAAATGTAAATAACAAGCAAAAAATTTAAAATATTAAAATTTTTAATAAGAAATTATATAGAAAACTTTCCTGAATTTTATAAATAGTATATGTAAACACATTTATAATACATATTGGAGCTGCTCCAGACACATACCAAAGCATATTGGAGCTGCTCCTGACCATTTTCCATCTGCTTCACATGTGCGAGAATCATTTCCAGTAATTACATAGCCTCCATCACAAGAATATTTTGATAAATCACCAAACTTATCACCTACTAATTTTACTTCACCATTTTTAGGATTTTCCAAAGACCCACATGAAACTCCTTATATGATGAAAATTAAACAAATTACAATAACAAAATTATGTTAAAAGATTTTATAGGCTAAATAAAAGAATAATAATAATTTTTTCAAAATTTCTATCTAATGCAGATAATACTATTGGGGAATGTAAATGATGAAATAGTTAATAGTAAACTTCATTTAAAGAATCTGTAAATATTTGTACTTGTGGAAGTGATTAACCTTTTACTTGATTCCAAGTAGAAAATTTGAACAATAGAAAATTAGAACAGTAGAAAATTTGAACGATAGAAAATTAGAACAGTAGAAAATTTGAAAAATAGAAAATTAGAACAGTAGAAAATTTGAACAATAAAAAAAAATTGGCTAATTGAGAAAAGAATGCCATAAACCAAAAATTGGCTAATTGAGAAAAGAATGCCATACATTGGCAGAGTGGAAAAAATATCTTTCCTCTCATTCATTTTGAACAAACCTTAATTTATCAAAGCTTTTAGCATGAATGTTGACTGTTTCAAGAACATATACCCTACATTTCCTAGTCTGAATTGTGATAAAATAAATGTTTTTGAAGGATCATAAATCAGAGTGATTTATGGTTCATAAAAAAAATGATATTCTGGAGAAATTGATTCATGAATAGGTTGCTTCATAATTATGTTAACCTTAATTATTTTAATTGTATTTTTTATATCAATATACCATTAGCTAAAACAACTCTTAAACTTTAAGTCAGTGAAAAATGTATGCCCTTTAATAATTTATTAAAATAAAAAATTACATCAACTGAGAAATTGTATCAAATTGACCTAATTAGGTAATCTTATTCTTTAAAAACTCATTCTTTTTCTAAAAAGACCATGTAAGAAATAAATCAAACTTACGGTCACAAAAAGGAGGTAATCCAGACCAAAAAGCAGCAGTTGAATTCTGAATGCATATCCTTTTTAAACTCCCTGATTTTATTTCATACCCATCATTACAAGTGTATGTATAAGTAGTGCCAAGAGTATACTGGTTGTTTACAAATCCACCATTTATTGAGCTTAATGAGTTTGGAATAGCAGGTAAAGCAGTGCATCTGGCAGCTGTCATTAAAATATACTTTAAAAGTGAAAATTGAAAATAGAGGTGTATACAAAAAAAAAAAAAAAGGAAACTAACAAAGGTTGTTTGTTAAAATTTTTTACATCTGTTTTGAATAATAAAATTACCACTTTACTTTGAATGTTAAGATTACTGTAAGAGATGAAAAAAAAAGAACAAAAATGTTTTACCAACACAATCAGAAAATGGGCCACTCCATGAGCCATTATTTAAGCACTGTATTGATAAGTGCCCATTTACAATCCAGCCTCTTTCACATTCAAATGTTATTATTATAGGATAACGGTTTCCATAATTTAATATATATCCATTAGTTGGTATTCTAGGAGCTTCACACAGATTTCCTAAGCAATTAAGGTATTAAAAGATTTATAACAATAAACATAAATTAAACGAGATTTAATAAAATTTAAAAACATAGAAATAGTTCATTACAATAATTTAATTAAATAGAATTAAAGAAAAAATTAAGAACAACTTTGCACATCTTTTATATTAAGTTTTCTGATGCTGATACCTAAACAAGTGTGATTAACAATTGACAATCTCGCCTCAATACGATTAACAGTTTTATTATTGCCATCATACAAGTAGTAACCATCTTTACATGAACAAAAATATCCACCATCAATATTGGTGCAGTTTTGATTGCATGTGACTGTTTGATTTGCTGCTTTGCACTCATCAACATCTACGAAGCCAATATTTAAATAAATCAAATGGGAATAATAATAATAAATGTAAATAAATAAATGGGAACAAACAATTTTTTAATAAGTAAAGAATGAAAACTAAATAAGAAAAACAAAAAAAACTTTATAGCTAAATGAAGTTCAGTCATATCTATAGTGATTATATATATCTTAAAAAGTATATATTTAGTAAAATTCAGTTACTTTGCTGCAAATTATCAACTGTTCTGCATTAAAAACAATCATAATCATTCAAAATATTTTACAAAATAGTTGCTTTGCACAAATTAATCTAATCAGACTTGCATTAGGTATAAACTTTTAAAATCTATAAAATCAAAGTGTAATTTAAACCTTTTAAAAGATTCAAGATAAAAGATTTCTTCCACAAATTTATCATTTGTATACTCTTTGTTTTTTCATGCAAAACAAACTATAAACCTTAATTTTCTATTGAATGTTTCAATACATGAAGAAAAAACTAGCAAACTGTTCTGTTCAACTAGTGTCTCATACCCACTGTAATAATGAATTTACTTAGAATTTAAAAGTTTATACTTTTTTTAAATGTTGGTTTAAAAATTAGTGCATTTAATTTACACTGGTGTGCTTTGATAGAATACTCATTCCAATACAGAGCAGTTATTCTTCATAGTAGCAAGCATAAATATCTTAGAGTGATAAGGAATTTCAAAATAATTAGTAGACTCTTTAGCTTAATATCAAACATCTAGTCCATGCTTCTTACTTGTGAAGCAGAGAGGGTATCTTAAAAGTTGTCCTTAAAGTAAAGGTATTAAATATATAGAAGTAAAGGTATTAAATATATAAAACTCACAACTCCATAGAACATAAAAAAGGTTTCAAGGATGATAACAAAAAAATCCACATATCATTAATTTACAATGTATGTAAGTTCTTTATCAGCATTTAGTAAAATCCCAAAAGATCCTTCCTACATAACCGAAATTTAAATTTTTTTCTATGAATTATAATTAATTATATCTATTTAGACATTTGAATTTCCAAAGTCGGTCCAATGTAGGGTTTAAAATAAACATACAAGCACTTTATTCTTTTTCTCTTACTCTTAATTTCTTATCTTAATCTCTTATTTTGAAAAATTTAAAAAGGAAAGAAAATTACAAAATAAAGTCCATTTAAACTTTTACTTTGACCTGAAGTTTGTTACAGCTTATAAAATAGCAATATCATAGCATTAGCATTGAATACTGTTGATTTTTTACCTTGGTTTTTTTAAAAGGGTGTGCAATTAAGAAATACTCTAATATGACTTATGTCCTAAAAAAACAGATTTAACTATTCTTTTTAAAACATCTGAAAACAGATTCTCTGTGTAAATTTGAGGGCTGGAATCATAATTAAAAAGAACACAAATCTTTAAAGAAAAAGCCAAAAAATCCATGTATGAGGTCATCAACTCCAAAAGATTAGGTTCAAGATAAGCTTTCATTTTTCACATTTCAGAATTTTGAGCACACATCAAAAATGTGACTCAAATCTACTTTTTTTGTTTGGTTTTCAGCCTAAAAAAAACCATGAGTAGGAGATCTTTACTTTTTTGTAGTTAATCAATGAACATACACCTAAATGATGCGTACTTTTAGATGCTACTGCATTAAACTTGATAACAAACTTTAACTCCAATACACAATATAAGCACATGTTTATATTGTGTGTTGAAGTTTTAAATGCATAAATCTTCTATAAACTTGCTGTCCCAGGGAACTTACTGTCCCAGAGAACTATGAAAGGAACAGATGGAAAAAAAAAGTCTGATATTAATGGTTGCTCAAGCCGGCTGGGTTTCGATTTATGTTTTCAGGTAAACTTTTAAAATTTAAACTTGATTGCAAATGTATACTTTTTTGTTACTCATTAAAGTTACCTTCACACTTATTAGAGTTAGCTTCACATTGATTAGAGCTATCTCCATAAGGATTAGAGTTATCTTCATGTCATTTAGGGTTATCTCCATATTCATTAGGGTATCTTATACTTACTAAGCTTTGTAAAAATTTACAACATGTTTTTAATAAACTATTGTGTGTTTAGTAATAAAGATAATAAACTATTGTAAGTTTAAAGTAAGTTTTTTATATATTTTATATTTACAGAGCACCCTATATATTATTGTTTACCTTCACAGGTATCAGCACTACTTTTTTTGTAACCAGATTTGCATATACATTTGTAACTTCCCATTAAATTTACACACTGACTACCAGGACCATGACAAGGATTATTGGTCAAACATTCATTTATGTCTTCACATTTGGGAAAGTCTGGTTTCCAATCTCCAAATTCTTTGAATTAAAAAAAGTGTATAAACAAAAAATAATCAGTAAAAGTAAATAAATTTATAGAAAAATATTCTAAAAATTTTATTGTTACAAAAATAACTAAAGTAAAAAAAAAAAAACTTAATGTTGTAAAACAATAACTATTTTAATGCTGTAAACTATAACTATTCAATCAACTAATTCTAATTTTAAATACCTGTGCATGTTAAAGTATCAGTACCAATTAACTGGAAACCCTTTTTACATGAAATAGTAATGGTTGTTGCATACGGGAAAGTAAAATCAGGAGATGAAGATTTAGCAATTGAATTGCTTGGAAATGAAGGAATCGGACACACAACAGCTGTATTCAAAAAAATTGAGATATTTGTTATAAAAAAAAAAAGGGAACAAAACAAAAATCAATTCACAAATTGAACTTTGAACTTCTTGCAGCTTTACCTTTACATAGAGGTGTTTTAGAGCTCCACTTTCCTGTAGTGTCACACGTGATTGTTTTAGCACCAATACGCCTAAAACCTTTCGTACAGGAAAATGATATAGATGATCCAACATTAAAAACATCTCCAGATCTTGAACCATTAATAGGAATTCCAGGATCAAGACATTTCAATACTTAACAAATAAATGAAAGAGGAAAACAGATACAAAATGACACAATTGAAAATACAAATAAAATTACATTAAAACAACTTTAAAAAATTACATTAAAATAATTCAAATAGCGAACAATTAAAAAATCATGTTAAAATAGTGCAAAAGTGGAAAACATCAAATTAAAAAAAAGAAAGTAATTTTTACTTTCACATTTTGGAGTAGCTCCTGACCAGGAAGAATTTCCTTGGCATGTTCTAACTGCTTCACCAACAAGGACAAAGCCTGCATTACATGAATACTTGACAGAATTCATAAAAACAAAGGTGCTGTTTGCAGGATATAAATCAAATCCACCATTTTCAATAGTTCCAGGATAACCACAATTAATTTCTACAGAAACATAAGGGTTTAAATATTTTACAAATTAGATTCTGCCACTAACAAAATTAAAGAATCACATTAGTAAAAGCCTTTTTTTTTGCATGATATTAAAAAAGCACTTGTTTATTTTAATTAATGGTTTATATTTTATTTACATTTTCCTGCTAAAAACACACCTTAATTTTATTGACATAGTCAATATCACATTGCAGTCATATTGCAGTCATAAGTATTTATAACTTTTTTTCCATTGTATTTCTGATGAAAAATGCAAAAGTTAAACATAAATGTAATAAAAACCAAAAAACAAATAAAAAACATTTTAAATGATTTTGATATTGAGGAAAAGTTTATCTTAACTTTCTAAAAATTTTTTCATTCTAGAGGTCTATATTAAATATAGTAAATCTATAGTGAATCTTAGTGAATCTTAGTGAATCTTAGTTGACAGATTTAAAGTTGTTAATATTTTGATCTTTAATTTTCAAGAAATGAAAAAAAAAAAAATTTAATCAAATACATTTGGCAAAGGATTCTATCTCTATGACTTTTTTAGCTTTTATTCATCACTACGAGTTTCCTAGCAAGTTAACACACAAAAAGTACTTCATTAACAAAATTTAACATTGTTCAATATTTTTTTGTATCAATTTTTTTTTTTTTTTTCTGTAACTTTTTAAAATCGGAAAAATGTTAGTAAATATTTTTTAAATTTGTTAGATTTTTTAAACTTATAAGACAATAAATGTTTTAATAGTAAATTCATTGTAAGGTACCTTAGACTTGAGAAATTTCTTCCTATTTTTATTTTCAACTTTCAAATTGACAATCAATATCAAAAAAACTAATTCAAAAATATATTATTCATTTGATTAATTCCTTAAACATAATAATTGAAAAATTTATTTCAAACCTTCACAAAAAGGTGCAGGTTCACTCCACTTTCCACCATAAAGGCACTTTCTCATACTTCCATTTTTAAGTCTAAAGGTATTGTCACATTTATACTCAACTGAAGCACCATAAAACGCTTGATGTTCCCTGAAAGAACCACCCACTATAGCAGGAAGTTTTGGACACCCTATAGATATTAAATATTAGTAAATCTATAGTAAATCTTAGTTGACAGATTATTAAATATTAGTAAATCATAAATATTTAATCTTTAAAAGCTTAAAGACAAATTTAAATTAATTTATTCTCCTTGTATTATTTATATTATTTTCTCCTTATATTAATTACAATTTTTTTTTATCAACACATACCAATTGAAAATGTTGCATTGAAGCCATCCAGTGAATACGTTTCATCTGATTCAAATTTAACTTGAAAACACGACACACTCAAAGGTATTGGCTCTGTTGGAAGCATATCCTTGCTTAATGTTGTTTTATTTGAACCATGAAATTCCTTTATTTGAACATCTTCACAAGTCTTTATTTGAACAATGTCCCGTTGGTATTCAGTATCAAATGAATGGAAAATAAGAGAAAACTCTACTCCAATCTGGTAAACTCTCCAATTGCAAATAATGTTATTAGGATATTTTCCAATGCCAAAATTAGGACTTGATATAATGCCTTGAGTTGAATTAAATTCGGCTTTGCAACCTATTAAAACATCAATTTTGCATATTGTGCTTCAAGATTTTTGTAAAATCAAATTGATGTTATTAAGTTAACACAAGCTAAGCACATTATTAGCTACTTTTCATCCAGCAATTTGGAGTTTTTTAAAAACTAAACAACTTTCCATTAACTGATTCTCTTAACAATTGCTATATAAGCCTTATTGTGTATACAGTTATTAAACAAACTTGCACTTATTTTTAAAAAAGCAGAATTTTACAAAAAACATTTTAAATACCTGAATAAATGGCTGCTCTGAATCCTTTTTGATTTATTTGAAAATTTGACTGAAACTTAACAAGCATATTTGAAGTTGTTGTAAAAATTGTTGTTTTTTGTTGATTTAAAAAATTCCCATAATACTTTCCAAGTAATACATTATCTTCTCTAAAACCATCCCGAACTTCAACGAAATCATTTTCTTCAGTTTCAAGCTCAAAAAGTTGAAATGTTAAAATCATTGTTGGGTCTAAGTTTTTAATTGTCCATATGCACTTTTTATTGTCAGGGTAGTTAGATGGAAAGTTTGGTGAATTAATGAAAGTAGTCTCATTTATAATTAAATTTTTATCACAGCCTTCATTAACTGAAAAGAAAAAAATATATTTAAAAAAAGGGAGCATAAAACAATTCAACAGCATTGAAATTTGTTATTCTATATGTAAATGTGTTTGTATTGGTATATGTGAATGTTTATAGAAATATTTGAATGTGTGTATACCATGAATTTGATAAATAGCTCTTGTGAAACATACAAATACATAAACCATACCTGCTTTGAAGTGTGCAAAAAAACCTCGATCACTTGTTGATCCATCTGACTTTAAATGAATTAAAATTGTTGACGATGTGGACAAGAGTACATCTGGTTTATTATTACCACTGAACCGGCCAAATGATCTCGATGCTAGAGTTGGTCCATCAAATATTTCTACCCAGTCAAAAAACCCCTCAATCAAAAATTCTTGAAAACTTAACTGCACTTTATACAAACTTTCAACTTCAATCTTCCAGGTGCAGTCTCTATTGTTACCATAATTTTCAGGAAAGTTAGGTGAAGATACATTTCCTTCTTGTGCAAAATAATCTAGGCCACATTTTGCTAAAAATAAAAAAATTGAGATAGATAATAAACATCTTCTGTAAGTAAAATATTTTAAATTAAAAACAAACACAACAATTAACGTACTGCAGTTTTTTTCATCTGAAAAATCTCCACAATCATCTTTGGAATCACAGAACAAGTTTTTAGAAATACATTTTCCATTATCACAACGTTGTGTACCAATAATGCAACCATCAGTCTATTGAAAAATGGTTTTAGCTAAATACACTAGGTTTAAGAACAGATATGTAAAAATAAAAGATTTGTGAAACATACATAAGATGGAATAAATATTATTTAAATTAGAAAGTAAATCAAATTTTAGAAAAATTGTTTAAAAAAAATTACTTTTTACATTTATTAACTTTTTCTACAAACATTTTTTAAATCACAAAAGGTGTTAAAAACAATCACTTTTTACATTTATTAATTTTTCCTACAAACATTTTTTTACTGGAATTTTTGAAATACCTGGCATACAAATGGTAATTCATTGCTGCAAGACACATCATCCCAAAGATATTGTTTTGTTTGAACATACATTTCTACACAACTTTGATCTGAAGTAGCCATATCTGGCTGCCCTGGCAACCATCGAAATTCATACTCTAGGGCTTCTGAACCATCAACCCAATGAAATTCTTGATTTGTTCTTGCACTTAACCCTGTAAATGTATATATGTATACATATATGTATATGTATATGCATGTATGTATATATATTCAAATATATATAAATACTATGTTTTTCCTGGATTTATCAATTACAAAGATGATAATGTTTATTGTTATGTCTTGAGCAGCTTTTATTCTGTTTCCCTTATTTAATTTTAAAATTATAGCAGCTTTTCATAAGTAGCATGTTTTGCTGTAATTAAACCTCATTTCTAAAAGAAAAGTATGTATTGGTTTTAAATTGTTTTAACAGTAGAAAAGATAACTGTCATTCAAGCAACACATCTGTTTGTAATGCAGCATTCTAGATGAAATTTAACTCATGATGAATGTGTTGCAATTGTTACTTTGTTCACTGAAGGATTAACAAATCAATCAACTTGGTAGAAGATTTGGACTGTCTCATACAACAGTCAGTAGAGTTCTACAAAGGTTTGTAGAGACCAATGATCATGCTAGATGACTTTGACAAGGCAGACCACAAGCTACCAATGGCATGGAGGACCAATTTCTAATGCTTCAAACACTGAGAGAACAGTTAATTACTGCACGAAATCTCCAGATACAACTTGCTGAGATTCATGGAACTACTGTTAGTCAAGATACCATAAGAAGAAGACTTTGTGCTTTAAATTTATGATCTCGGACGGCAGCTACTGGTCCCAGATTGTCTGTATACTACCGAAGTAACAGATTGGCTTTTGCAAGGAGGCATATGAATTGAGAAATACGTGATTTGGGACAGGTCTTATTTACAGATGAGTCAAGATTTTGCCTTGTAAGTTCTTATCACTGCCCAAGAGTGTACAGAAGACCAAATTAAAAATGTTTCGCTTGTAACATTCAAGAAAGCACTTTATATGGAGGCAGCTCATTGATGGTATGAAGTGAAATATCTTTAACAGCTTGCACAGAGCTTTTTATTGTTGATGGTGGATGTCTGACTTCTCAATGATACATAGCAGACATTTTAGAACCTTTTGTGGTACCTTTTGCACCATACAATGGAGATGGATTCCTTCTTATGCAGGATAATGCTAGACCACATGCGGCACATATTGTTACTGAATACTTAAGTAATGTTAGTATTCAAGTTTTGGAGTGGCCAGCTTGCAGTCCAGATATGAACCCAATAGAGCATCTTAGAGACATAATTGGACCCCATGTTAGAAGCCAAAATCCACCACTTAACAGCCTAGACAACCTGCAAAAAAGTCTTATCCATGTGTGAAAAGATATCCCTCAAGAAACAATAAGATCTCTAACTGAAAGTATCTGACGGCACTGTCAGCCTTTAATAACATCAAGAGGTGGTAACACAAGTTATTAATAATTTTTTTTCACCATCCTCAAAGTCAATTTTATTACTATCATCGAAATAGTTGTGTTCATGTATTCTATTCTTAATATGTAAAATGAGGACAGTCATGGCACCCACCCCCTCAGATTTTCTTCAAATATTACCCAATATTACCTATCAAATAAACATGAAAAAATGCAAAATTTGAGTTTCCAACTCCACACAGTTCAAAAATTATAACATTTTAAAAATTAGCCTGTATACCCTACTTTTTGCCCAGATCTGCCATTATGGATTTTATAGTTTAACCTTTTCCTAATAATTCAAGTTCTAGTGGAAAAAATTGGATTAACTTTAATAATCAACAATTTTAAAGGGTGCTAATTCCAAAAATGTAAAGGAAAAAACCTAATTTAATGAGTATGATGGTTATTTTTTTGTTTTAAATTATTTAGGACAAACTGTTTGTCTATTACCATGGGTAATCTTTTACTAATTCCTGGAGTTATTTTTTTCATAAAAAAGAAGAGATGTTATGCTATATTAAATTGATGGAAAATAATTTTTAAAAGTGTATAGTTTTAAATGTTGCCAACAAATATTGTAGAATGTTACAAGTTTAAAAACAGACTTTTTAAAGCTTTTGATGCCAGCTTTAATGAGTAAATTCTAAAAATTGGTTTAATTTTAGATTAAATAGCTATTGAGTCTTATTTGCAAAATCATTTTTCAGCCATGGCAAACAGTTAATATTGCTCCATTGGAATTCAGCAAGAAAGTTAATGTCAACTGACAAAATAACATCCTTGCTTGGAATAAAATATTTTGAAGATCTTCTGATGATGATAGAGAGATATTAACATGAAGGACTAGGCTATCAATAATCAATTTCAAATCAATAACTTGTCTCCATCATAAACATGTTTATTTGAACAAGTGTTATCCCATATATACACACACACACACAGATATATATATATATATATATATATATATATATATATATATATATATATATATATATATATATATATATATATATATATATATATATATATATATATCAACATAGTATTATCAGATATAAATCACATTTCACATTAATTAATGACATATATATCTCCATTAGTTTTCCAAATATGGTAGATATGTCAAAATACTAAGACTTAAACAATCTTAGAGTATTTTGACATATCTACCATATTTGCAGCTCTATTCCTTTAGATAATCCTGCCAAAACACTAGCTCACTGCTTGTATTGAGTCAGTCAGGTAGCGTGTAGACCAAGTTCAGACCAGAAACATACATGTTCAGAACAGGAATATAACAGTTAACAGTTAGGCTGCCTGTGCATCCTGTCTAAACCATCGATTCTAAACAATTCAGTAAGAGAGCTGAGTAGTGCAGTGAAATTACTACTCTTTGTCTCCTCAGACTTTCCTAACAGGTTGTCTGGGATTGTTTTAATTATTGATAATTAGCTGAATAAATGCCTGTAAAGTTATAAAATATAATATTATTAAAACCAATAAGTGAGTCAGAGAATGTAATAAACAGTATTTGAATCTACAGGCTGATCCATATGCAATAAAATTTATAAACTATATTACTCAGTTCAGCTTCAGAAATGGTTACATTTCTCTAATATATACTGGAATGTTGCCAAAAAAATCAAGGTATAACTTTTAAAAAAGAAAGTATGCTGTCCACTTCTGAGAAATGGACAGCATACTTTTTTTTCATTTACATGCAGCATAGTTAATAGTTTACAAGGATTATTTCATTTTGATCAACTTTGATATTCAAAATGATATTTAAATGAGTTTATAATTTATCCAAATTATAAGTTCAAATTGTAAGTTCAAATGGAAAATTTGTTTAACTTTAAATATCCTCATATTTCAAGGTCAATTTAGAATTAATAAATAATCAAATATTACCCTATCTATAATTTTAAAATATATTTACTTAATAAAAATAAAAATAAAAAAATATTTTTTCCTTATCTTTTGCATGCATTTTGCAGCATTTAATTTTATTGTTCTTTTTTACTTTTTAAATTTTATGTCATGAATAAACAATAAACAAGTTTTAATTGAAAATTGAACTGAAAATAAATTGGATTTTTAGTGAATTAGTGTAATACTATTTATTAAAAACATACCGGTCCAAAATGTATCCGTAGATGGACTAACATACTGAATATATCTTGGCATAAAAAGATGTACAGCATCTTCTTTAATGGTCACAAGATTTCCACCATTTTGCTTACAATAATTTTGTGCATCAGTCCATTGTTTTGCTTCATTCACAAATAGATAGCATTTTTCACATCTTTGCACCCAGCCTAAAATCATGTTTGATACATGCTTTTAATTGTATATATATATACATTTTTGTACACAAAAAAATATCAACTCATATCCAAACATGCTATCAACCACTATCCCTTGAGGGGGAATCTAACTGAAATAAAATTCAGAAAGAAATGATATACATACATACATACACACACACACATACATACATAAAACTTTTTTTCTTACCATCTGGGCATTTATAGTTCTTTGCATAAAAGTCATTGTTTTGATTCTACAAAAAAACAATAAAGGATTATGATAGCTTTTTAATTAAAATACACTACAAGCCAAAATGATTTATATTTTGAATTTTTGCCAAGTGTTTGAAAAAATTCTAGTTAGTTTAGAGATTTCAATGCACAATGATATAACCATCAAATTGGTCATTTAAAAATTGTGACATCAAAGCAGCAGTCTAAAGTTTAGTTTTACAAGAGTTTATTTTATATTTTCATCAACATATGAAAGAAATTTTAAAGAAAAATTGTAGATAAAAAAGAAAGGAAAGAACAAAAACAGAGCATAACTTCAGTGAAGTTTAATACTCTACTTTGATTTCTTTTAAAAATTTTTTAACATAAATTTTATTTTAACAAATATATACAAGAGAAACACGATGAAAAGTTCAGCCTGCCTAATGAGTAGAATTCTAATGAGGAGAATTCTAATATTTTCATAATCTGAATCTAAGATTTGTTAACTAATTATTTATGTTACTCATGTAGGTATTAACAGTCTTTTTCATGCTTTGTATTTATTTTAATGATTATGATGACTAAAATACTTTTTAGCAACTGCAATAGTAAACAAATGCAACACTTTAAAAAAAAATTATTATTATACAACAACTATTGTTTATTTTTGATGATTTGATTTAATGTTCCTATTAAATTTGCTTTATACCTTACCATTGTTTTACGGATGTTGTGGAAATTATGCAGTTGCTGAAAAATTTTGGCATGAAAAAGTTAGTGTATATAGATTTTCTAAAGATTTTGGAGAGAAAAAAGGAAAATATTGAATACTGTAGTATGTGAGAGCCATTTTACACCACAGTTGCTACTTTGAGTCTATGCTATCACACAATAAGATAGATCTGTTTTGGCTGTTGATGAGTATCTGTCAATTTTGAAAATACATCTTTTTCTTCTCATCCTTCATTAAAGTGTAAATCACTAGAGAGTACAAATGGGATTAAACAAATTAATGTGATGATCTTTTTGATGAATAGATATTTACAGATAATGTTGACTGCTATGAAATATTTTGTGCAGGTGTTGATGATTATGCGTTGAATTATTCTTAATAGTATATTAGCTACAGTGACAAATTAAATCATTTGTATGTAAAATGCTTTTATGATGGCTCAAAGATTAACGTCTTAATTATAACTGATAAGGATTTATGCCTCATAGAAATTAGCAAGTGTTGTATTGGAATGCAATATTTTAATTAAACATTATAAAATACTTTGCGCCTCTAGGAAAGTTTTATGAAAGACCTAGAAGAAAAAAGACCTAAGACCACAAAAATTTAAAAAGACCTAGAACACTAAAGCTTGTTGATGACAACAACTGTAGATGTTTTTTAACTGTATTGTTTTTTAAGCGGATCAGTAGACAGGTATAATCCGAAAGTTACTTTTATTTGCAATCCAATTCATATGTATATCAACAGCAGTTTAAATTTAAGGCGAGCTCCGGGCCTTAACTGTACAAGTCTAAAAAATTGTTTTTTTTAGTATGTTGATTTTAGAATTATGAACAGTTTGGATCAATATCTGTTCGGATTAATATCTGTTCGGATCAATATCTGTTCATATCAACTGTTCACATAATTATTTACAATATTACAAAATCACATAATTATTTTTATGACAAAAGCAGACCAGAATAATCCGTTTAATGGTGATGCTTCCCAAAAAAGCTAAACTTTTAGCAGTGAGTTAAGTTTTAAAGTTTAGTTTCAGACATTTGAATGTTATATAATTTTCGATTTGGACAGAGACTATACGTTTACTACCAAATTCATATCAAAATATTGAAGATGGATCAGGGTATTAATCTGAGCAAGCAACAGAGGCATCACATTATAGTTTTATCATAGAATCTTGGAACAGATTTAGAGTAAATACAAATTACGGCTCTTAGTTGTTGTTACCTTCAACGGTAAAAACCTGATCTATCGAAGGATATCTGGAAAGTCTTAAACCCAAAGTGAAGTCTAACTGAAACTTATGTTTTAAACACTGGTTCTTGACACTACAGATTGTGTAAAATCTTTTATACTAAAATATTTGAATAACTAATATACTGTTAATATAATATTAGATTTTTATCATTCAACTTTATATATTGTAACCACAAATTTTAAATAATAACCGAATTGATAAACTTCGCAAACCATTTTCAAAACTTGGGAATTGATTTTAAAAAACAGATTTATTAAAATTCAACCGAATTTGATAAATTGATTCACTCTTGTTATTTCGAAGAATTCGGAAGATAGTTTAGAAGATAGCCAGGTCACTTTTTGTTAACATTTCAATCATTTTTTATTTCATTTTTATTTATATTTTTTTCCAGTTTATTGGAATAACACTCGTGACTTAGTCTTCTTCCATTAATAGACAAGCATCTGCGAGATGCTGTTATTTTAACTAATGAAAACGCGCCGCACATATCTGGCTAACTTTACTGCATGTCAATGACCTAGTTGTCCTTGCAATCAATCAATAAGATTTCTTTAAAAAAATGTATCGAGAAGAAACTTATTTCTTATAGCTTAGTACCACTCTGATGGTATCTCGGTAACTTGACTTACAAACAACACGCTACGTAGTAACGTGGCTTCGAACTTGATTAAAAACGTATTCATTTTGTCGCAAGGCTAATAACACGCAAAACTCACTTCGCAAAGCCCGTCGCTCGGTGTCAGTGCTATAATGCTTCAATAAACATAGAGTACTTAACATATTAATCATTATAATGCCAAAAAGTCATTTTAGATGGAATTCCTTAACGTTCATTAAATATTTTTAAGTTGAAATTTCTTGACTTACTTATTGATCATGAAACAATATTACAGCCGTATCAATTTTTGTTATTATTTTTTTTTAAACTTTCTCATCTGAATAACTGCCCCGCCCTTTAAACTTATATACTCCCGCATGCTGTCTAAATTTTTTTATCCTGTCTAAATATTTCTTGTCGTTAATGTGCATAACGTGAATAAGAAATAGAAACTTAAGAAATACAAACACTTAAATTGATCACTTGAATCTCATAGAAGCAAATCAAATATCAAGTTGCATTGTTGAAAAATGACAAAAGAACAGCTTTATTAACGATATTAAAAAAGAGCTATCCAGACCTACTACTGTTTCAAAAACAGCAGAAAATATTAAAAGTTGAACAAAACAAAGAATAATTTACCGGGTCAGCAAGTTCAGTTGCCCCAGCCAACCACACAGCGCTAAACAAAAGCCAAATTTTTAAGCGTTCCATTAAAACTTAAAAATTCATTAAATTTTTAAAAATTATATCGACTGCAGCGTGTACTTTTTTTTTTTCGTTATTTATTTTAAGCAACTAATATTTTCGCCTGCGAATTTTATTCTCCAATTACCAGTGGCCAGCCAGCTGATTCGACACAACCGTAAAATAAAAGATGTAGCGAAAAAAAAAGATATCAAAACTGGTACCCACGCCTTTTTTTTGGTTGAAATCTGGCGCCTTTATTTACTGTTTAATTTCTCTTCCACGGAGAGTGTTAAAAAGGTAATTAACATTCTCACATAATTTGACACTTAAATCTCATTCAAAATGATACTCATCTTTATTTCTTTATTTCTTTTGATCATAAAAAATATTTTTCATCAACTAGTACATTATAAAAATTAAAAAACAATCAAATTTTTTTTTATTGCAAAATGGTTACAAATGGGTAAACGCTATAAGCTTGTTTCGTAGCAACAGGTCAGATATTTTGGCTAGCTACAGCCTAATTTTTATACAAATTTCTTACAAACATTTTGTATTATATTGAGCCCTCGTTAAGATGACAGCATATTTATTATGCTGCTTAGACTTAAAATTTCCTCTGGCATGATTATTAGGAGAAAAATTAAAAATGCCGCTATTTTTGTTTTAAAACAGATCCACTGCGTCGGAGATGCTGTTTGCAAAACAGGTAGGTAGACTTCTTGTCTATGAAATTGTCAAATCCTGACAAGATTAAAGCTAAATAGTAAATATACTACTCAAAGAATTAGTAAAAAAACAAAAATAAAATGTTATCATAAGCGCTCTCCAAAAGTAAGATATATTTTAATCAGTAAGCAGAATTTAAATATTTGTTTAAATTCTGTTTGCTGTTTTTTGTTTGTCGAGAGATTGTTCTGCTGTTTTGTAATTTTGGGAGGTTTCAAGAAACATTACTGCTTCAATAAATAAACATTTATCAAGGTCATTGTATATTTGCTTTAAATTACGTTACAAGCATGCAGGCATAGGAATGTTTAATGGCTTCTTGAATTTTCGAGTCACTATAAAACCATTGATAATGTACACATTTGGCGTTACAGACAGTTTTAACAAATAAAACAAACAAAGCTTAATTTAAAATTTGTTCATGGATTTCTCAAAAAGAATACCAAAATCTGATTACATTATTATGACATCAATTGATTATGAAATCCAAAAACGATTTGCTCAATTTTCCCCAGCTCTCCTTATCTAGGTACTTTTTGAAAATAATTTTAAAACAATGTAGAAGCACATTTACTAGTTATGTATATAGATAATTAGCCAAAAACTCTAAGGTTCTGTCCCGAAAGTGTCACCTATATGGGATGAACGTACTAGGAATGCCCAGAGTCAAAGAATTTGTGAAAAATCTAATCAGAATATTGCTTCCGAGAAAAAAATGTCAATTGTAAGTTTATTCCTCTTTTACTGATATTGGCGAAATGCTAACAAAACTATCCATTTTTTATACAAAAGAATCAATAAAGTAGACCCTTATATATTTAAAAATACCTTGACAAGTCAAAAATTGAAGTATTGACACCTAACACGTCAGTGTAGGAGGATAGGGGAGCCACGGAAACTTTTCTAGAGCTAAAAAAAAGACAAAAGGCTTTCGTTGCACATGGTTTTTAAAGAAATAAAAATTAAATTAAAAAAAATATACTTTATTGTTCAAAACTTTCATCAAAACTTTAATTAAAAATTTATTTCTGTTAAAGAGATAATAAAATCTGGCTCAAAGTTTTTTCTCTTTTCCACAATTCAAAATGATTTATGCAGTCCTTCATGTTTATAGTTCTAATAAAATTTTATAGAGCAAAATATTTTTTTAAAGTCTTGGTTCTCTAAAATAATAACAGAAGTATTAGTTTTTTAGTTACTAATCTTCAGAATTGTTTTCTGTCAAAATCAGCGACACAATCTGCAAGGTGTTTTTGATATTTTGGGTTGATGACTTTTGATAAAAAGTCATTTCTTTTTTAAGCCTTTCCCTTTCAGAGATGAAAATGTGGTGAATGGACTCTGTAGCTTGCTTACTGTATTTTACTAGTGGGGTTTTTTAAGATCAATAAATTGCTTGACATAGTAGAATACAGTGTTGACTTTTGGTTTGACACTACACCCAGGCAGATCTATACTTTTTGAAGTGTTCAATTTTCGCACTAAAGACATAATTCAATGTCATTCTAAAACAGCCTGAAACAATTACTTAAATTTCCAAAAAGGTGTCTATAAAACCAAAAATCATCAAAGCAGAGGCTTGTTAAGCCATGCACTAAAAAAATCAAGACTGTTGAGTAATTTGTGGCAATAGTTCTCAATACACTGCTCTCCATTATATGACTCTTGTTTCATATGAAGTGCTCTGAGCTTTTTTTTAATATCTGTCTAAACGACTTTTGATACTTTGAACAAATGGTTATAATACCAAGATGATGATGAATTGAATTGGTGGGATAAGTTCTTAAAGGAGTGAAATGGTGGATCTACAATTTGATTGGCTTATGGAAAATAATTCCAAATACCTTAGCTTTTTTGAGGTTATTGCCAGGCTTTTTAAAAACTTGATAACATTTCATGAGGATTTCAGCCTTAGGTGTCAAATGAATCAGGCTGAATTAAAGACTCAATTTGTCTTACAATGTTTAGTATTATGGAAGGTTCTTAAAGATTGAAACCAGGATCTGGTGCTTCACAGTACTATATTTTTGAAAGCTTTTGATTAAGTAGCCGTTCCTGGATGGTAAAGTAACATATTGGTTGTTAAGAGTTTCTGTAATACCAAGGCAGACTTTCTTTCAAACCCCCCTCTTTATCTACCTTCAGTTTTATCAAAATATCAAAAAAATTTCCGCGGGGTTGAGGAACCTCTTCACATATATCTGCAAAATTTTTGCCATTGATCACAAGTTAATCAGACTTATTGCTATTTTCTTTTATTAATGTCTTGAATATATGTGTGTGTGTGTGTGTGAAAAAGACTGATAATTGCCTCCCAAACATTTTAAAGTTTGATTCAAAGTTTAGACCTACAATTTGTGACTTTGAAACTTTGTTCATGGTTGATATCAATTTAATCATTTTAGCGTTTGACAAAACGTAAAAAATCTGAACTTGAACAAGACCTTGGATTGTAATTAAGGTTCTTTGAATAGCTGACAAGCACTTTTCCTTGAGCTCCGATTAGTAAAGAAAAAATCGATTTTTAAATTGAAAAAAGTATTAACATGATGTAGTTTTGTTTGCTTGTTTTTTTAAACTAAATTACTTATTTAACTTCTCGAAACTTGAAGATCTTTGAAGATTATATGGTATTTAAATTTTACCTAGGGAGACTTTCAGAGGACAACCGCCGTTTGGCTGAGGTGTCTGCATGGTTCTGTGTGGTGATTCTTTTTTTTATTTAGAGAGAAAATATGATGTAATACTGTCCTCCCTTTTGTGTTGTAAGGAGTTCAGAGGGCTTTCGCTAATCATTTCATTTTCAATGTCTGGTTGTTTAAAATGTCTGAAAGAAACTTTTCCTAATTGAAATTTCCGTATATTTAAAATCTTTTGTAAATTGTTATTTCAGGTGTGTACAGCAATTGCATTTGTTAAAAATTATGTACCCAGTTAAACATTTTAAATTTTAAAGAGATACATTCCATTTTAAGGCAGCTTTGTTAAATTTTTTTCAGTCAATAATCAATGAGCAGAGAGATAGTTTGAGGACTTAGAGAATTTGAAGAAGACGGAGCTGTATTCATGGAGCAATACGGAAAAAGTATGGACTTTATGGAAGGCAACAATGTCATCAAATCTTGCTCTCTGAAGAACTATAAGTCTCCTTTCCTCTTGAACTCCAATAAAACAATAAATTCTCAACAACTTTATTAATTTCCATATTAGGAAATAATTTTCAGCTCTTCTTTTAAAATACTTTTTACAATAACTGAGAAAAAAAAGAGAAATTGTTAACATTTTTTTCATTTTACGTTATTTTATTATTTTGATAAATATTAATGAAATTGTTTCAATAAATAATACATAAAAATGACACAATAAAAAATGATAACAAATCTTTATGATAAAAAAAATATATCCGAAACTATTAGGAAAATAAAGGCATCAATATTACATATTACCTAAAGTTAAATAAGTAAAAAGTATTCATCAAATTAGTTAAAAATCAATAAATTGTTAATATATAATACAATATTACTACATAATGCTCGAGCAAAGATAGTCGGGGTCGACTTTGCATGATCGAATTTGTCAGTCGTCTAAAAAAACCAGTTCAATATTGATTTTGGTTTAACTGATTTTTTGACTTTGATTTTAAAAATGAACTAAAGTCGTAGTACTTCTGAAATAACGAACTTTTTGCAACATTAACTTTTGTGATATTCTAGTTGATCTCTCAAAGTACATTTAAAATCCATTTTTAATGTTCAGAGTCTTATTTGAGGGTCACATTTCATTATCAAAAAAGTCTACTGATTAATGTAATGATGCATTTTTTTCATTTGACAAAGAAGAATATTTTTCATGATTACAGGGGGTATGTTAAAAAAATCAAATAAAACAAAGACGGACTAAATGAAAAAAAAAAAAAAAAAAAAAAAAATCTAAAAACTAAAAGCAAAACTTTCGATAATGAAATTTTGCCGGCACAAATAGGTTATTTCACAATATAATAGAACCTATGATAACCTTGATAGGAATCAAAATCATTGAAACTGTAATCTCTTGTTACACTAAAAATAAATTAGTGTTGAGGATTGTATCAAAGTTAAAATAAAATTACTAAAATGTTTAGCAAAATTAATGTCATATTCAAAAGGAAATATTTGTGGCTTATTTCTTTTTAGGAGATAAACCTGAAATTGTGTGAGCTGAAGCCAAGTGCATTGATATATCAGCATTTTTTTTTATTTTAAATTAATTTATGGGCGTTCATGCGTCAAAAAAGCACTAAAAGATCTGAATATAGTTTTGCATCCTGTGATTCCACCTCCAATGTTGTATGCCCAACTATCTACACCGTAATGTTCCTCATAAGGCTTCAAGATAGAAATCTTGAATTAACATAAACTGCAATATAGTAAATTTATCAAGTTTTTATTAGAGGGCATGAAAATAGATAATAATAGCATTTTTTTTTAAAAAGATATAAAATGAAATTTTATGGAAATGTGCGCATGCTTGTAAAATATACACAAAAAGTGAAGTTATAATCAGAAAATTTCATTTTTTATTAAACCAAAACAATATCGAAGCCTGCAGTTTTAACAACTGGATTGCTATTTGCAACTTTCGCCAACTTTTTACAGAATTTTTATAAAAATTAAACTAAAATTCTATCATTAAAATAATTTTTCATTGAAATAGCAAATTCACCAAATTAGAAAGATGAATGAAGACCACAAGAGAAAAGACAGATGTCACATTTCGTAACTTCTAAGAAATAACGATTTTAAAGTTTGAAAGTGGATTACTCTTCCATAGAGTATAGTATTTTTAACTGCCCCTAACTGGTGATTTTTCAATTTTTTTTTTCCATAGTTAGATCAATATTTAACATAGGAAGAAGAATAAAAAGGGTTATAACAAATAATATTAAAACTTGATTGTCTTCAAGTTAAATTATTTTTTAGTGTTTATACCGTGATAAATTTTAATCATTCCCATAAATGCACTTTTAAAAACTGATACAATACATACATATATATATATAATATATATATATATATATATATATATATATATATATATATATATATATATATATATATATATATATATATATATATATATATGTATATATATATATATATATATATATATATATATATATATATATATATATATATATATATATATTATATATATATATATATATATACAGTGCTGTAGCGGGGGGTGGGGGGTCGAGGCCCCGAGCGCCTTTTTGGTAAGGGCGGAAAATTAGACAATTTTACTTACAATATTTTAAGTTTACTGTAAAGGTGGCAATTTTCAATTATTAAGATTATTTATCTCCTCCCACATCAGTCGCAAGTTTCTTTCCTCAATGTCTTACGCAATTCATAACTTAAATTAAAAAATCTCATTCATGTGATAATTAAATTTTGTAAAAATGGCGTAAAAAAAGATTATTTGCGCAATATAAAATTATTAAGTGCTAAAGAATTTTTTTATTAGAGCCATTTTTAATTTTTTTGTTACTATCTCTCAAAGGTTCAAACCACAGCTTTTTGGAGAAGGGAGGCCATTTTTAAGGGTAGGTTGTTTTTATGAGAGGGTGGTAGTGGGTGGTGGGGGTGGAAGGGCCATTTTTAGTGGGTAGACGCCAAATGCCCTCAGGCCCCTGGCACCATTTTAACTGGCTACGGCGCTGTATATATATATATATATATATATATATATATATATATATATATATATATATATATATATATATATATATATTAAGGTGAGTCGAAATGTAAAAAATATTAAGTTGGAGATCCTGTACATGTCTAAAAAGTTGCTTTTTGATGTACTCGTTTGAAAAAACCTCACTTTTTATTTTATGGACAGTGTCTACAGGTCCCAACTCTGACTAGAAAGACTACATAAATACCCAATGTTAGTGTAATGTATTGCAATGTATTACAAATTAAAAAGAATGTAAACTGTAACAAATCAATGTTAAACAACAACAATACAAAGTTGTTTAACCTAACTGTTAATAAAATCTTTCTTGCTGTATATTTTTGGTATCTCTAATCTGGATTTCTTACTCTGTAACACCATGCCATGACGGGACTTTCTCCCATAAACTTTACAGCTCGCAGCGCTAACGTCTTTAATTGTTCTCTCTACTGTCTGTGAATGACATGGAACATCGGGCAGTAGTATTGGATGTGTGTAAGTAAGTTGATCATTTGAAAGGTGTGATAGCATCGGAGGAGACGTAACATTACTCTGGTCCCAGTCAATCATGTTAATGAACGATGTCGCAGCCAGATTTAATGTTATATCCTTCTTATCAAAGACGCGAACCGGTATGTTACTATTAGTCTGCTTCTCTCTTGCTCGTTACTCTTCTGAGAGGTTCAAATGCCACCTCTCTAGACATGTAGAGACGCAAAATCCTGTTGGCTTTCGTCAACCACCGAGCATGACTTATATTTCCAGGTAAACTCTTCTTGAGGAAATCAATATCTGTAGAAGCCTGACGTCCACGCTGTACTGCTAGACATGCTTTCAAAAAGTACAGTTGGTTTGTTCTAAGATCCTTCTTGACAGCAAATAATTAACGACAGGGAATTCATTCGGATCATATTCTAGAGCTGAGCTAATTGTACCTGTCGATGTGGAAGGTCCTGTAGTTCGAGCAAAATCCACGCCTGCCAAGAACCTTCTAAATGGCAGCTCGTTACAGTGTAGAAGGCATACCAACCACTCTAATGGTCTACCTAAGTTCTCCTCCAATATTCTTATGATTCCGTTGCTTTTACCTGTATTATTATTTGTGCCATCACACACAACACCTTGAATGCTTTCTACGGAGTTTGTCTCTATAATAACTGACATTAATTCCTTTGTTATATCAGCAGCTTTACTACTTTCAGGAACTACATGATCGATGTATATGTTTCCTGGATACGAGACAATACTATAGTGTTCTTCTTTTTTACTTCTTCTACAACCAAAACTCTCAACTAATGTAACGTCTTGTTTTCCATCAAAGCCTATACAGCACAATTCCTTATTGCTCTGCATATGTTCTTCAACCAGAGTATCTCTCCAGAAATTCCTTTGTCGACATAGCTTTGAAGGATCAAGAATTGTTGCTGAAGACAACATGCTGAGGTCTTTTAAAACAGCATTAACAATAAGACATGTATTTCTGTTGTTAATTTTGCATCGATCAACTGCTTTACACAATTCCTTGTACTTGTTTCTGTTCTGCACTTATACTGTCTCTTCCTCTGATGTATAATTACTTTCAGACGTGGTACGCTCATCCTCATCAATATCTTCCTATTTTTTTATATATTCAACCTCTTTTGACTGTGCTTCATCACACACTGATTTCATAAACTTGCGTTTTTGTCTCTTTTCCAGTGTTGCTGTCGTTTCTTTATCTACTCCACCAATTATCATATTTCTAACAGTTTTCTGGTGAACCCAGAAATCCCACTCTATCAATGGAATTTTATTTGGCAGAGGGCACGTGCATAAGTTCCTATCTCTAATGCCCGAATCAAAGCATTTGCAGGTACAAATGTCAAATAACTGCTTAAAAGAATTCGACTTCTCAGTGAACGTGTCTGATGTTCTTTTTGCATCTGATTATTTTTCAAGTGTATGTACTTTATCCATAAGTCTTCTAATCCTAATGATTGCGCTATTCACTTCTATTGTGGGAATACTTGCTTTTGAATAAACACATTTTACTCTGTCTGCTAAAATTGAATATCTTTCTTGCAAGCTAATTTCTAATACTGTTTTCTGATTACAATAGAACGCCTTAATAACGTCTTCATATGATGGGATTTGATTTTCAGGAAGATCAACTAACTGTCCAAACAATGGATGTTTAGTTGCACTTCGTGTACACATACTATCCATATTTAATATAATTTGTCTAAAATAATAAAAAGAACTGCAACAAGTTATGTTTACAATAAATAAAAGCTGTTAAAACAATTTTTCATAAGAATTTAGTCAATAAATATTCCAATATTTATACAGACCATATTATGTTTAGCCCTCTCATAAATAGGCCTACATGTTAAATGAAGTGATCTTTCTACAGTCTAAACTATAGCCTACTGTAGTATAAATCTATATTAGTCTACTTGAATTTTACTATAGGTTTGTTATTGCAAAAAAGAAAATAAAGTTACAAAATAATATATTAGATATTTTGCTTGTTTCTAAAAAATCCAGCAAATGGTTTGTTGCTAATGTTGGTGACGTCACATGTAAATAACGTTATAAAATTTATTCCATTTCTTTTTTAGCACTTTTAGTTAGGTGCTAAACCATTTGCCAATGCATTTTAGTCAATGATTTATAGTTGGTACGTATTTAGATTGTACCAAGGAAATGGTTAAAATACATCAAATAAGGTAAGACTTTAATCAAAAGTTGGGACCCCTTAACGTTTCATAAAAAATCTTTAAATATTATTTTCATACTGTACTGATGCCAAGACAACTTTTTGTTCATGTACAGGAAAGATAAAAAAATTCGACCCACCCTAATATATATATATATGTATATATATATATATATATATATATATATATATATATATATATATATATATATATATATATATATATATATATATATATAATGTAATATAATATAATACCATAAAATATAAAAAAAAAAATTAAAACAATGGTTATTTTTCAAGTCGGAAATATTAAAAACACTCATTTTCATTACCATCAACAAAAATACTTAGTACAATTAATTTCTGCGCAAAACATGTTATTACAAACATGTTATAACAAAACATGTTATAACAAACAAACTTTTTTTATATTCCCGAAGAACAATTATAAACAAGGGATTGCTATGAGTTTTAAAAATGTCTTGCTGCAGTTATTTTTAATACTATTCATGAAAAAAACTAGTTCTAGCACGATTAAACTCGGAAGTAACTTTAAATTGTCTGACTGCATATCTATATATCTAAATATATATTTATAGCATACATATTCATGCGTTGTTCAAACTGAGATAGTAGAAACTGGTATTCCCAGCATCTCTGGTAAAACTATAAGTCGTCATTTGCATGAGTGGAAAAATTTAGAAGCCCCTCCTATCAAAGGTCAAGATTGCACGTAGGGCTCGATAGTGCAGTACATAGAGACTGGGCTGTTGTCCAATGAAAACGAGTTGTTTGGTATGATAAATCTTCTCTTGGTTTTAAATACATTTGAAGATCTCGTATTTGGATCCTGAGTATGTTAAAGCCATTATTAAGTATCAAAAGAAGATAAATGCATGGTGATGCTTTGCCGCACTTGCTAGGGGAAAGATTTAAAAGTTTAATAGCATTATGCATCAAAACCAGTTCCACGGGATCCTTGTTTATCATGCAAAGACAAGTTACATGGAATTATTTCCAGATGGTAACTACTGTTTCAGCAAGATAAGGATCTAAGTACACGGCAAAACGTAACAAAGCAAATATTGAAATAAACATGCTTAACCTTGACTGGTGGCCGAGTCAATCTTCCAACTTAATTTCTATTGAAAACCTAATGGAATATTAACGCTAAATACACAATTATAAAATTATAGTGTGTAATGATGAAGTTTATTCTTTCAATGGCGTTCAAGAAGCATGGGATAGCTTAGAACCATTGTTATTAACAATTGTCGATAGTATGCCTGCAAAAGGTGCTACGAACAAGAGATTTTACTCCAGAAAAAAATGACTAGATCAAGATAATAATACAATATAACTCTACCAACAATTATTTCCCACTATATATGTTCTCTAGTATTATTGCATTTGTTAAAGCCAAAAAAGCAACTTTGCAACTTTTAATGCTTCAAAAAACAATTTTTTTTTTTCTTTTATATAGTGTGTGTGTTTATATATATATATATATATATATATATATATATATATATATATATATATATATATATATATATATATATATATATATATATATACATATATATATATCCTGAATTAATGTCCAATTTTAACCATACAGGCTTATATTAAAAAGAACTCAGGGACTTTAATTGAATAAGTACATCCTGTACTATGGACACAATGTTTTACCGTAGATCTTAAAATTACAAGAACTACCATAGTTTTATAGTTAACAAGTTATTTAGAGATCATACTATTAACCAGGTTTTTTTTAATTTATAAAATTAATGAGTGCATTATTAATTTTTAACAGAGTATTTTTAATAAGCACTATTAAAAAAGCTCAATGGTGTTCTTTCTTTGTAAAAGTTAAACCACAATAACCACATGCATGAACTCCAGGTTTATCCTAAGCAAAAAAAAATGTATATAAATTTTAACCAAGAAAGTTTTTGTAAACATCAAAAAAAAAAGGAAGAAAGAAAATAAACCATAAAAAATAAACTTTATCTTACCAAATTAATAAACACCTTTGGATGTCCTAATGCACCGCCGCCTTAAAAAAAGAAATTTTTCTCATGTACATTTATGAAATAATTACACTGATATACAAAGACTTTGATTCTTAGATGAAAAAAATAAAAATATTTTTACAAGCTGATTTAAAATGTTAGTATTAAACTGAAACAATTATTTTTGTAACCATTTATTTATCATATATAATCAATTTCTGGATGTATATGATGTATTTTATGGATATATATATATGTATTTTATGGATGCATATTAGTATTTTATTGATGTATATGATGTATTTATTAGTGGTATGTACTTCAATTTCTGTTAACAACATTTTAATTGAAATAAAAACTTAATAACTTTTTAAGATCAATATTTTTACAAACTTATTACTGAAAGGTAATTATGCAACATATTTGCAATATTTGCCTGCATTAATATAAATATTCATCAAAGTAAAGCAGAATGACAACAGGTGTATAGTTCTTACTCCCATTAATTATCTGAATTCTTTTACCATTACATGTGGTAAATTTAAAACAAAATTATGACTTCATTGATACAAAAAGCATGAGGATTTTGCAACCTCATGCCATCTGCGGCCAATCAAACAGCACAGAGGAAACCACAACATTTTATAAACAGCTTCAATTTTTACATAACAAATAAAAAGACTACATTATTGTTAAAAACAACCTTCAAGCTGACCTAAGAATGCTATCCTAATGGTGTGCTAATGCACTCATGGATATGTGCATTAGCACACCATTGGATAGCATTCTTCGGTTATATGCAATTGTGTAAAGCTGATAAAAAACCCATAACTGTATAGGTATTTTATTCTTAATTTGGACCATTTGTAGGTATGTCTAGAGTTGGTGAACTTTCCAGTTTTCTAGCCTCTTATCTGGCCCAAAAAAACTACAGAAAATTTAGCCAAAACATTTTCTTAAAAAGTTTAAGCATGACATTTATGCTTCATTACAGAAATTTAATCAAGTTTAATTATTGATAAATGTTATTACTGATTATTTTTAGCTACTTTTACTTTATAGTTTATAGTCTAATACTATAAAAGTGTAAAAACTTTTACATCGGTATTATTTTATACATTTTTAGAAATTCAACTAATAAATTTTGTTGAAATAACGTGATCTCACCATGCTGTAGTTATGTTTTAAAAATATACTTTTGCCACCCTCTCTACTAACAAAATGTTACATATTTAATTAAAGTTTATTATTTTACAATATGAACCAGACAAATAAATGTAGCTAGGACATTAGGAGAGAGAGAGTATTGCACTATTGTTGGACATTCTACAGGTCTATGCAAACAATTTAAATGTTTTTGTTTACTAATAGGTTTGCTATGAATATAAACATTTGTTTGATATATTAAAAAATAATAATTTGTTTGGTATATTAATAAATAATAATATGCTTGATATACTAAAACCAAGAGCATATAAACTTATGTCAGAAAATTGAAAAAAAAAACTTTTTTTTTTTCAAAGATGAAAAAACTAGTAACTCTGTCAATTTTAGACTACTTTATACTTAAAAAAATAAAGAGACATTTGTTTACATAAGTATATGGCTATGCATTTGCTTAAAGAGATTCATTATAGTCTGTAGCTAAAGAAGAACAAAGAGAACATTAAAGTCTACATCTTTGCAGTCAAAAGCTACAGGTGTAAAAAATCTGTATAAAAAGTAAATTCTGAAAAATAATTTAGTACTAATCTATTTTAAAGTATTAAAACTTTACAGAATTTTATACAACACAATATCTGTCAAGTTCTTTCATATATATCATCAGGACAACAGAAAGTTGTGAGATATAATGATCTGCTTTTTTTTTTCTTTCTTAATTGGATTGGTTCAGCATTCAAAGAGATTAGAAAAAAATTGCAAGAAAACATAGTTAATATTAGATTTTTAAACGAATAGCTGTTCCATTCCTTTAAAAATATATAACACTGTTTAGAAAATTCTATAGTCTTCTTTTAAAAAACTTTTCATTATTCTAATTTTTCTATAGTACAGATTATCTATTCTATATAATTAAAAAAAGGCAAACTCAAGCAGTTTTAAGCAAATACTTCAAGAAAAGTTTTTTGAAACTAAAGCATGAAAACACATACCACCATCACAAAAAATTACTCTTTGAGAAACCTCTTTAGGTGGAATCTCCTTTATGAGTTCGGCAGCAATATTTTTATTCACCTAAAAATGTAATTTAAAATTAAAAGTCAACCAGCATAGCTGCTTTGTTATTAAACATATATCACAGCTCTTAGTAGGAAACCAATTTAAAATTTACCAGCTTCTTGCCATCAATGAAACGTACTTTCTTCCAATCATTTTCATCATATTTCTATAAAAGATAAATATATAGGAAAATTACAGGTAACAATCTCTAAAGTCATAGTTTCTTAAACTCAAAAATTGGTGGGTCAGTATGTCTCTTTAAATAAAAAATGTGAAACAGATATGAAATGATTGAGCGAAAGAGAATTGTGGTTTTAAAATTTTTACACAATTTCATTATTAAGTGAATATCCTTTAATGATTCAATACAAATAAAAAGTATGGTCTATAAACTAATGTAATTC